>NW_024539606.1:0-164146 GCF_016647785.1 Suillus fuscotomentosus
AGGACGTCCCCATCGGTTAGCCAACTTGAAGAAACCGATTCTCAACAACAAGGTTTTTCAGCGCCTTACCCCTTTCCTAATATGACTATTCATCGACTCATGTCCTGGATGAATTCCGGGAGCGCTCTCTTGTCTGAAACTAAAGTCTCGCGCTTGGTTAAGGATGTAATCTTGGCGGAAGATTTTGACCCCAAGCACCTTGAGAATTTCTCCGTGAAGCGAAGCTTGCGAGAGCTGGATAGAGATGAGCATGGGAAAAGGATTATCTTTCCTGATGATTGGATCGAGACCGGTGTTACCATCAATATTCCAACGAGATCAAAGGAGGACGGTCCTCAGCCCTATACTATTCCTGGATTTCACTATCGCCCACTTGTTGAAGTATTACGCGCTGCATTTGCAGATGTTCAAGCTCGGGCGTTTCATCTCCTCCCATTCAAACGGTTGTGGAAAGATCCTTTGGATGGCCACGAAGAACGCGTATTCGACGAGCTCTATGCCTCCGATGCATGGCTGGAAGCTCAGGACAACATTCAGAAACTACCCAGGGAGCCCGGTTGTTCACTGGAACGCGTCATTGCTGGTCTGATGTTCTTTTCAGACACCACTCATCTGGCAAACTTCGGGACCGCCAAGGCTTGGCCACTGTACTTGTATTTCGGAAACCTAACCAAATACGCAAGGTCATCACCCCAATCGGGAGCATGCCACCTAGTAGGATTTTTTCCGTCAGTGAGTTTTCATGTGTTCGCCGTAGTCACCTTTTGCTGCTGATGATGTCAGCTTCCTGATAGCGTCAAAGACATTTTGAGTAATTTATCTCGCATATCGAAGACTGGCATGGCGTCTCTTCAAGCCCACTGCCGCCGGGAGGTGTTCCAGTCCTGCTGGGAAATCTTATTGGATGAAGACTTCATTCACGCATATCGTCATGGCATCATTCTTAAATGTGCTGACGGAGTACTGCGAAGGGTCTTTCCCCGGATCTTCACATATTCCGCGGATTACCCTGAAAAGTACTGTTCCTCCGCACACCCGCTTCAAGAATGCTGAAATGCTGTTAATTCACAGGGTATTAATCGCCACCATCAAGGACATGGGATTGTGCCCTTGCCCCCGGTGTCTCACGCCGAAAAATTTGTTCAATTCTCTTGGGCTCGTGAGGGACATGAAAAACCGAATGACAAACCTTCGGGTATATGTTCTGGCGAAGGTCGAAAAGGCTCGCGAGTTTATCTGTAATGGAAGTACTGTTGACGGTACAAAGGTAGAACATAGTCTTGGTGAGGGCTCGTGGGTGCCTGTTGTCGTGAGTGCAACTACTTCCTTACATTTTATATTGACTACATGTGATATACTGTAGAATCAGTTTGTCAAAAAGCTCGGACCGCTTGGCCTCGATGCGTTTGGCATGCTGGTGGTCGACTTCATGCATGAGTGTGAATTAGGCACCTGGAAAGCGCTATTTACGCACCTCATCAGGTTGCTCTATGTACTCCCTGGCGGCAGTCAGTTGGTGGCAGCCCTGGACAGCAGGTATGAAGAGTTTACACGAAGCTTTGTTACCTGCTAACTAGTAGTCGACTCCCAAACTTCCATAGGTTTCGAGAGATTCCGACTTTCGGCAATGGTGTAATCCGCAAGTTTTCAAATAATACCTCTGACATGAAGAGATTAGCAGCGCGCGACCTAGAAGATATCTTACAAGTTTGCTGGTTATTTATTTCCTGCCTTATGCTAGTTGACGCCTTTCTAGTGTGCCATTCCGGCCTTTGAAGGGCTGTTTCCCAAACACCACGATGCGATAATACAACCTCTACTGTATCGATTTGCCCAATGGCATGCGCTCGCTAAGCTTAGGCTTCACACCGAGTCCACCTGTCACTTTCCTGGATGAAACCTTCAAGAAGTTGTCTGGGATGCTGAGAAAGTTCCAACGCTATACCTGCACGGCATTCAACGCCGTGGAATTACCCAGGGAGAGAGCAGCACGCCAACGAAAGGCTGCTCAACATCCTGAAGCTAACACAACGTCAGCTGAATCGAGTGGGGCTAGGCCGAAGAAGTTTAATTTAGGTACCTATAAATTCCATGCGATGGGAGATTATGTGAGAACCATCCGGTTCTTTGGCACTACAGATTCCTTCACCACTCAGATTGTACGTACCGTTGACATTTCCACTACGTATCTGAAGTTAAGTTGACCTAGGGAGAGCTCGCTCACAGAGCCCTGAAGGCGTTTTATCCGCTGACTAACAAATTAGATACTCCAGCGCAGCTGGCAAAGCATGAACGTAGGCGTCGGGTTTTGCGGCGGGCAGCAGTAGGAGGCACCTCGTCCTCTAGCAATCAATCAGGAGCCAACGCCTCCTGTTCAATGTCCCCAGAAAAGCATCATTATATTGCGACCAATCGGAACAACACAGTACAAATAATCACGTTTATCCAGGAACACGAGGGTGATCCAGCTGTCAAGGTAGAAGTTACGTTGGACATGCCTAGTACACCTTGCTCACATTGATTGTCAGGAATTTATACCAAAATTAAAGGACCATATCCTCTATAGGCTGCGGAAGCTCGACGTTAGTTATTGCGATCATGTCTTCACTGACCAGGAACGTAACTCGGTGATCATCCCAAACAATGTGATGTACTCGGTGCAAACGATGCAGGTGCATTACACCACCTATGACTTGAGGCGTGAGTATGACGTCATCAATCCCCGAACTCACGGGGACGTTATGGTGCTGTCAGGGGAGAGGAACCCTAGGCACCCATACTGGTATGCCCGAGTATTACGCATTTATCATATGGAGGTATGGATTAAAGACGAGCATCCACCTGTGAAGAGGCACTTGGACGTTCTATGGGTTAGATGGCTGGCACCTCTACGGACCCATAAATCTGGCATGAACCATGCTCGCCTTCCGAAGCTTGCATTCGTGGAAGAATCGGACCCAGATGCATTTGGCTTCCTCGATCCAGGGCAAGTCATCAGAGGGGCGCATTTGATTCCGGCATTTGCATCTGGACGTGGTATAAGTTCGCTCCGCTATGGGAATTCACTGGCACGTCCTTGGGGGGAACTAGACGATTGGGAGGAACACTATGTCGGGATGCAAGTGTGAACCTTACTTGCCCTTGCATCAATCCTGACGAAGCTTTTCATCTAGATTCATTGATAGAGACATGTTCTTTCGCTATACTCACTTTGGTATCGGTCATTCAGCCACGATTTGGAGAATCACACGGGATGCTCTTGGTATGGCAGATTCAACTGTAAGGACCGAAGCCATGGATGTTCAAGTTGTAGACGGCGAGGAGGATATGGATGCTGGCGAAGATGAACAAGAGGACATCGGTGACGAGGATGATGAAGAACTCGACGAAGAGGAAGAACTCGACGAAGAGGAAGAACTCGACGAAGAGGAAGAACTCGAGGATGACATTAGTGAAGAAGGGGACTTAGTAGAGGGAACATCGGACAGCGAGGGGCATGACGATGAGGACGAGTTCGAGGATCATCTCTCTTTCTAAAACTTCCTTCCAATCACATTCTATTACTCGAATTGAATTTATTTTCAAATTAGAAGGTCTTCAACTTCAGATTGAATGTAGGAGAAAGTCACAGCACCAGTCACTGCACAAGATGGGTAAATATGAGCGTCTGATCAGGCGGTCACAGGTCACAGGTCACGATAGAGACCTGTGACCAACTCTTGAGCTTTGGAGTTAAACTCGTACAAGCCGCCACTCCTCTGTTTCTAAAGTGTCGGATTCCGCCAGCTAATCTGCTTCGATTGAAGAAGGGTTGGAGGACAACCTTCACACCATGGGCTCTGGGACTACTGTGAGGAACACGCTACCGTGAATAAGTACGTAGTTTCCAGATCGGACGCTTACCATGACTAGTAAAGCAGCTCGTTCACAATGATACCAGCGTTGCCAGTGCAGCAGTAGTGGGAGCTGTCTAAGTAAGTCCCCTCCTCCCTTTCTACCCGTAGATGTAACAGATGTAAACAGGGATTTTCAATATCCGCTTGGACGACATATGCGCAACGTTCGAGGGGTTGTATATCAGCTGGAACCCGAGTCTGTTTGGGAGTTGTGTTACGTTTCATGGGTGCGTCTTCAATCCCACATGTGTGCCATACTCCAACGAATCCACAGATCTTGGCAGCTTGAAAATGTGGAAGATCTATCACAAGGTACGTCTTCTCTCAAATCACTTGGTGCAGCGTTAACGCACGTCGGACACAGCTTCTACTCACCACCTCCGACTGGACGATCAAAAAACCAATGACTCCGCGCCTCATGCACACACAAACGAAACCAACAAGAACGGAAGGGACTCGACAGAAACAGAAACATGGATACTCTTAACACGTCACCTCTGCGACACCCGCCGCACAAATGAATACATCGCGATTAATGCTCAAGATGATACAGTTTTGAGAGATCCAGAACATGTTGCGCTCAAGGTGCATTTCTTCCTCTCCGCAGTATATCAGATCGATACAACAGGCACACCGCAACGCACAGAGCAACTACACAAACAGCACACACCTCCTTTCACGCATCAAAACCTCCAAACTCCAAACCTAAAGTTCAGGCTCCATATTAGCCTGCTACGACGGTCAATTTGAACAAGTCGGATTCACGGTCACTGCGTATGCCTATTCGTCGGATGTGATGGTGTCTTGGAATACGAGGGATCCCCCCACGAGGGATATGCAGAAGGTCCTCTCATTCGTTCCACTTGATCAAAAATGAAAATGCTGATGATGCCAGATTTGACAGCGTGTGGACTAATAAAACGGCTGGGGGTAATCGCACGCATCCGACGTATATGGTGAATCCGCAATATCACCTGCGGGTGCACAATACTAGTACAAGTATCGACAAACGGTCCAGCACAAGTACATGTGTTGGCAGACGCAACAAGACACAAGTCATACTCACCACGCGGAGCACTAGGGATATCTCGCTGAACGTCACAGCAGTGGGGTCGCAGGGCGAGCGTATATCAGAACTAAGTCAGAAAGAAGTGGTGGCTCATTCTGGGCCTCATACATATGGGCATGCGCGTATTGCCGCTTATCTTGCTCGTACGTCGACCTTTTACCTCGAGGGAAACGCGGCTTATTTTCTTCATCTTGCAAATTCATCTTGCAAAGCTGGCGACTACACGGTCATATTATTAGCTTATGGACCGGACCAGATGGGAAATTCACGGAATCAAAACGTTTTGACTTAGACATCTACTTGTAAAGATGCGATCCAGCAAAGCTTACGCGAGGGAGAGCTTGTCACAGTGGCTCGTGGAGCAAGATACTGAAATTTATCTACTTCATAATAACCAGGGGTGCCAGCCGTTAACTTACTCGGACACCGTTCAAATTGATGTTTGAGTTGTCACAGTACTACCGTGACAGTAAACCAGCAGCATATCCCGAAAGCAGCCATGATGGCTCGGATTATCACGGTGAACTCGGACAGTTTTGTCGATATCTGATGTATTAGTATATAGGCCAGGCAATACAGGAAAGTACCAATGGTTCTATCGAAGAGATGGACTCTCCAACGGTGCAAATATGATGTAGTAGTGAACTATGCCTCTTGGACGCTGATAGTAGAGATCTAGACTTTGCCCGGCCGTTTGTTGAGGAGACTCTAAAAAGCCTTGGAAAGCCCGCCAAAATAAGACAGAACGAGAACAGTTTACAACGTCAAGGGGAGTATGCTGCGATCCCTTGTGTACTGTGATGGCGCCGTGTCACGACTTTATGGTGTACTGTATAATGCCATCTTACATTTTTTGTGCAGGGCCAAGCTACTTCTCACGAGAAGGCCGTGGATAATCTGAGATAGCATCTTAATTTTAATGAAGAACGAGAACAATCAACAACATTGAGAGGAATGCGCTGCTATCCCTTGTGTGTTATGATTGCAGCATATCGCGACTTTGTTAAGAAGTCCCACGCTATTCTACTTTCGTTGAGCAGTGTCAAAGCTACTTTTCGCGAGAATGTCTTGAATGAGGCCGTAATTCAGAGCACAAATGAGGCAAAATGACAATGCGCAAAATAATTGGCAGAAGTGTGCTACTACCCCTCATCTACTGCAATAGAAGAAAGCAACAACATTTGTGTGAACTGCTCATGTTGCTCTGGACTTACAGACATCAATGGTCTTGTATTCCCAACCAAAAATTCTCCCCGTATAAATGATATTATTTAGGAGAAGCAAAATTGTATTCTACTGTAGTTCTCACGGCTACAATATCAAGGAATCATCCATTCGCTGATGTATGCGAAAGCCACGCGAGCGCACGACACCTCCCGAAACCGTCGTACTTTACTTCTTAGATGGATGATTTCGGAACGCTTGTATGTAGTAATCACCACATGTCTTTATCTGAAACTAGTATCAACTGAAAGGCGACTCTCACGCGATGATACCCTAGGCTTTTGAGACAGTCTCCTCTGCACACTTGTCTGTAGAGACTACCATCAACATATATCCGCCAGCAAGTGATGTCATCAGACTAAGTCTTGATATCCTTAGTTTTTCGCGCTGCTCAAATTTCCTGGAACATCTTGGCCTCCATCGATGCCGTTGATAATAGAAATATGGTTCTTGGCCAAGCTCTCTGCTATATATCTTGACCGCGGTTTGTCCGTGACTGGGTGCTACATTCGGCGATGAAGATCCTGACCGGCGATTCGTGCTATCTCGGACTGGTCTTTGCCTTTGCGAGGAATCCAAAACTGGCGCCCCCGTTTATTTGAGGCTCGCCATATCGATCGATGCAATAGGATGATTCCAAAGTACTGTAACACATTCACACCGCATGCATTTTACTTGGCTGGTATCTTCCTCCGAATCACACCTGAACACTCGATGGTTACATCCTTCGATTTTATTACAGTAGCTGTGGTGGGACGTAAAACCGCGCAAAGGGACCTCAATTACGATAGAACATAAATTAGGCCAAACGCCACAAAGAGTTAACGACAGTGGAATAAATCGCTCTTGGCGAGAGATTCGGGTATCACGGTTACAGGTAGATGTTGATCGGTGAGCAACCAATGTTGATGAGGCCGTACTAGACACAAATTTTGTCGGTCAAGGTGCATACTAATGCGGGAGCAGCAAACCACTCACGTATGTGTTGCCACTGCAGCAAACGGGCTCCTGGTTACACTCCGCGCCGCTACCAGTACCAATGACGCTGATGGGACTGCAACCCATTGCAACGTTGCCCTCGACAGGGTCAAGGGCAATGTTCAGTACGCTTAGGATCCTGCTCAACTCATGGCTGTTGGACTAATCAGGAGTCAGACATGACTAGGACTAGGTTACAAAGGAACCACGCACCTTATATGTGGTATCACAGCAGGAGACGGTGCCGGTGTTGCACTGCGCACCCGTACTGCTGCAAGTGCTGTTGTCACGAGCAGATAGGGTGGGTACAGCGCTGGTTCCTACGACGAATGCGAGGAGAGAGACGAGGGGGAGAGAAAGAGCGAACATTTTAAATTTGTGGGGGTGGGTTGGGACAAATGAGTGACGAAGTAAATGATAAAAGAAAAATTATTACCGCGGTTTCCTTTATACTATCGGCCGTCACTGCAGAGTGTACGTCAAGGAGGTAAACTTTTTGAATTTGGCGAAGTAAAGGCCTAGATTGGCCTGTACAAGTACGTACGATGCTTCAAGGAAGCTTGAAGCTTCTTCGTTGTTTGATTGACGAGCGCTTGACAATTTCCTAATGTATACCGATCGATACATGCATTTGTGAATTTGGAATTGTCAGACGTACTTCCAAGCATGGAAGGTTTCGACGAACTGCAAACCCAACAAGTGTCTGATCAGTGCGATGCTCGCTCTAACCGAATGATGTGCCTGGAGGCATGTCCGTTATTTACCTCGGCCATGGCTAGGCTTACTTGAGTCCATGTGATACCAAGCGGCGGTCCCACACCACATGTCAAGCGTCGTGTACCTGGCAGGAAACGTCAAGAACGGATGCTGGTGCATCAAAATAAGTATGGAATTAAAATCTGCGATGGGGGTCACGGAAAACTAAGTATGTAGCTCATATAAATGAAGTGTGTGTCTGCTCAATGTCATTCATCTCGACTATGATCCGTTCGCAGAGGGCTCAGAGGATTCCTCGATCTTGCCTTTCTCAAGTGCGCTGGACGCGAGGGGTTTATGCGCCTCCGCGGCTCTGGTTCGATCGATAAGATCCTGGCGCGAAGAATACCCAGGTGGAGCCCATTCGCGGGAAGTCCAAGGTTTGCAATTAGGGTCAGTATACATCTGATATCAAGGTTTAGATCGATACACCCGCAAAGAAAAGACACCTACCATGTTCACACTTTCTAGTGAGAGATTAGATGATTCGTAAAGGAAGAAATAGACGACCACGGCTCCCGTCAAATTGCATGCTGGATAATAATAAAAATTAGTTGCGTGCTGTACTGTTAATGGAAGATGTCATACCCGCAAAAACAAAACCGTAGCGGTAGCTTATGGCACTACTGATGAAGGGCGTAAAGAACGCCAATAGGAAATTCCAAATCCAGTTTGCCGCGGTCGACAGACTACCTTGTTTGGCACGGGTCCGTGTAGGGAACGTTTCTCCAATGAGAATCCAGACACCACTGTCGAACGTCAGTCGATCACAAAAACCCAGTATGCAGATTCTTACGGAGCCCAGGTCATCGCATAACCCCAGATAAACATGCAGGCCGACACGATCATCACTTAAGATGCCTAGTCAGCAACACGATACCCAGAGAGAATGACATCTCACATTTCCCAACGCCAGGATGAGTCGTAGGATCTACAGCAGTTCCAGCAGCGGCGAACACGAAAAGCCATGCTGATTGCCAGATTCCTCCAATGATCAGAGGTCTGCGACGCCCAAACTACATGCGCTGTGAGAAACGGCGCTCTCCACTTATAAACGAACTAGGTCGCTTACCCTCTCGAGGACATACATTCCGCCGAACGTACAGACAAAGTTGACAGTGCCAAGAATGATCTGAGTCACAAACGAGTCACTGAGACCTACTGCTTCGAACACAGTTGCACCATAGTAAAAGAAGTAATTGGCCCCAGTGAGCTGTTGAAGGCTCTGTAGACTCATTCCAAGGAGAGTACGGTAGAGAGTCTTGTTTTGTGGCCTAAAGCAGTCGATCCACCCGCCACGAATCTGCTTTTCGTATTCGACAGAAGACTTGATTTCCTCGACCTCGCGAGTGATGATGTAGTGGCTCTTCGCCTCTTCCTTTGGAATACCGCGAGAACGCGCGAGAGAAAACTGAGCGTCCTCCATTCTGTCATGCGCGGCAAGCCATCTAAAGGGATGATTAGACAAACGAAGGAGACCAGATCGATTACCAATACCGACCTAGGACTCTCTGGCATGAAGAGGATGCCGATACCGAGAATCAGTGCCCACAGGATGCCGATGCCAACAACGATGCGCCATGAAGCAGAATTCGACATGTCCCGGGTTCCAATCGAGATACAGTCTATACAGGAGGTTAACAGCTGACAAGGAACTTGGTATCGTGATCTTACAAGCAACCAGGATACCGAACGTGATGAACAGTTGATAAGTTGCACTAAAGGAACGTCAGCGCCGTGTATGCCACTGAAGAGGTGTGTGGATATCATACGTCAAAGTACCACGGATCTGAGATGGGGCTGTCTCGGCTTGATACTAAGAAAATCAGAACGTGAGCAAAAAGAATGGCCGCAGAATAATCACCATCGGGACGGCAGCACTAAGTGCCCCAACACCCAAGCCACTAACAAGCCGGCCGACAGCAAATTGCTGCCAGACATGGTTCGAAGTTATCTGAATGATGACTCCGATAGTGAACACCACACACTCCACGGACATGGCATAACGACGTCCTAGAAAGTCAGCAATGCTAAAAGAGACCTTAGCGAAATGCGGGTACAGATATCGCGTGCTGCTTACGGTGCACCCAGGAGCGCGCCGACGAGGGTTCCGATGGAGAGAAGGGATACGATGAGACCTTCCCGTACAGTGGAAAATGAACAAGTCAATACATCTCCAGGTGTGGAGCAGGTGGCAAAGCGAAGTAGGAAATCATCCATCAACAGGATATCTGATATCTGACCAGTGTCATACTGACATCCGTACGTCAGCACAGATGATTAGGGTAATCATGCAACTTACTCCAAAGATAAAACCACCCATTGACGCCAAAAGTGCCAGCATGATGGCCACCCATCCTATGGGCAGTCCGTGGCTGTAAAACAGGGGGAATTAACACAATTGTGATCCTGATCGTACAGCGAGAGCTCACAAGTAGAACGCCATGATGTATGATTAGCCCACTGTGCAAGTGTGCGTAGCTGTGAAGAGACGGAGAAGAAGAGATGCTTACGCGAAGTATTTTAATGGAGACTAGGACTGGGGCCTAGGCGAAAGTCCCGGGCATTTGAATCTATTTTAGGTTTTTGCGCCCACAATGGGATACAACTACGTCATCCCGAACGAGTCGCAGAGGAACTTGACCTCGTGTTCAATCAATTCGTCCAGCAATTCGCCTGGGAACTCGGACGTGCTCAAGCTGATTGGAAATCTGCTTGAGGTGTAGCAGTATGCGAGGCCCGGATCAAACATCACACAGCATCAATGTCATCTTAATTACGTTCATTCGTGCTTGAAAATTCAACTTGCAAAGCAGTGGCGCATGGAGGAAGAGCCGCGGTTATCAAACGGTCTGTAAATTGTCGATTCAAAGGATGCCCCACGTTTCGCAAGATAGCATTAATGCCTCGACAAGGCTGAACCTGGAGCATCATGTTTGCCACAGTTGGTGATACGAAAGGAGGATTTAGGAAGTGCGACAGACAGGTCTGACGAACCTGGTGATACGCAATAGCTGAAAGCTGTATGATGGCGGCCGGGGCCAAAACATCGGATATCTACGGCCACATTTATGTTGGCCGGACCCTGCTCGACGGAGCACTATCGATATGGAACTTTTATTCAAGGAAGATGGTACACATGCAGCAGAAGCGCCTATAGGTTCTCAGCTTCCTGTAGAACCGGGTAACAGCTGGTCGAAGAGTTCTTGTCGACCCTGGACTCTGGAGGTTCTAAGTAAAAGAAGGTGAAACGCGCTCGGTCACAGTCACGCTTCCATTATGTCACACGTCGCGTTTCCGGTCACGCTCATCTCATAACCAGAACCAAAATGGCACGCGCAGGACCAAGCAGAACACAGAGGTCACAAAGGGCCCCACAGCCCTCCCAGTCTCAGTCGCAACGTCCTGCTCGAGGTAGCAGAAGAGCACCTGTTGAAGAGGACGAGGACGAAGATGCGGAAGGTGATGATGACCAAGACATGGACATCAACGGAAGGCTCGATGATGCAGACGCAGTAAGTGGCTCGCATCTCCGGTAGTGATTTCCTGGTATTGGAGAGCGCTCGTTGATTCGCTTCTCAGCAACTTGACAGAAAAGCGAGTGATCTCGTAAGATTTGCTCTTTTTATGGAACAGAGGCGGACTCTTATACGCCGAGAGGATATTAACAAGAAGGGTACGCCGAACTTGCAGAGCTCATCCACTTGAATACTGAAAAGAAACATCAGTGCTGGCCTCTAATTCGCGTTCATTCAATTCCGTGTTTGAAAGAGCGCAGAAGCTCCTAAAGAAAACTTTTGCGATGGAACTCGTAGAACTTCAGTCGCGAAACTATCGGGAGCAAGATAATGTCGTAGCTGGTGACGACCTTCAAGAGGCACGCAATGCTATCGGAGTAAAAAAGAAAAGTATGTTGCAGCCATGTCTCCCATGTCTCCTAATGGCCATGACAATTTCTCTCTCTCTCCATAGCTGCGGCTGCAGGATCAAAGACATATATTCTTCGTTCTGTTCTTGATCCCGTCATTATAGAAGCGGCAGCACGGACGGATGAACGGCTGTACGAAGAACAGATTGCTGACAGCCAAGAAAATGGCGATGACGACGATGACATGCCAAGAAGCTACGGATGCATAATCTCTTGGAGCACTACAGATCAGGTCGGCGCCTTGGGTGTCTTGCATGTCATTCTAGCAATAATTCTTGCCAGCGGACGATCCATGACCGACTGTGCGTGCCATAGCTCATCTTGTAATTCATCAAACTAAATCACGCAATATGCGCTCAGTGGATTTACGTGCCCACTTGAAACGCCTCGGCCTCGCATCGAACGAGTCCATATCCATGAACACCCAGTCTACGCACAAGTCTCTTCCTATAGACACATATCTTGGCCAGCTGATGAAGCAAGGATACCTAGACCGTATCAAGCTGGGCGACACGAAAGCGGCTGGCGGCAAACGGAGTCGCGCTCCTGCAGCGACTCAAACCAATCCAGATGAAAATCAAGCATTTGAATGGCATTGGGGCCATCGCTCATATAGCGAGATCGGAGAACAGGCTATTGCTACATTCATCGCTGAATTTATGGTGGAACGCAGCCGTGATGATGACGCCGAAGATGATGATGATGATGATGGTAAAGCTGCGCGGAGCAGGGGTAAGGGAAGAGCCGGGGCTGAGGATGGTAGTAGAGACAAGAAGCTGAAGAACGTGTACGGAGCAATTGAAAGGGCAGCCGGGGGTAACCTATCGGATGTTAAATGAGCCGCTTCCTCTTAGCGTCCTTGGTATATTCATTCTGTATTTTGATGTTATCCCACCTGCTGAATACTTTAACATATGCCGTACTATGCTGTATACTACTAATTGTCTCCTATATTCCACCGATTGTAAATCGAACTAGCAGCGTTGCCCCAGTGCGTCTGCCATCCATCGATAGCAGGTGAATGAACCTCCAGCCCTCCTCAAGGTCGTGGAGACGAGCACAGAAAACCAACATTTCCTCATCCCTTAAGAGTCCTCTATGGCAAAGGATACGTAAGCTGTACAACATCAGCTTGCCGGTTGACATTACTTTATTATCGTTCGCTCACCGGATAAATGTCAAGTCATCCTCCTCAAATTTCCATTCAAAACAGCCATTCCACGTGACGTCTACGCCATCCTCTGGAACATCTTTGCACTCAATGTGCTCGGATTGCCAATCTTGGTTCTTCGAAGAATTAAAAAGTTCCGCATGAACATACGGTGTAAATTCCGTGTGTTCTTTCGGGCGAGGCACTACAGGGGAATAATTGTCAAAAAGTTGAGGGTTCACCCAAATGACTTACAGGAACTGATTCCGATAACGTTGCATGTCACCTTCACATTGCGCTCGACTCCTGTCAAACGTCTTGGCTTCTCGACCCAGCCAGGAGTCCCAGCAAACATGGCTTCATTAAGCTGCATACCATAGTCGAAGTTCTGCCAATTGAGACACACAATCTGGGAGCCGTTGCGCCATTGCCTCAACGGGTCAAGATTACTCGAGCTCAAACGTACACCACGAGGATAGATACGTCGAATTCGATGCAGAGAATGTTCGATCAACTCTGACAGTGAGTGCGGGAGCATAGATAGCATGCACGATTCGTTGATGTTCATCAGGATATTTTGGGGATATGGGGGACTTGGTAACTCTAGAGGAAGATATATAAGCACGAATGAAGCGACTGGTGAGCACTTGCCTTCAGTAAGCCAGTGTTTGATCGGTTTCATACTTCTTGCGTAGAAACCCAGATCGGCCAGCGAATCTGCAATCTTTGCATGGGCATGATTCGCCATCTTAAGCACAGGGTCGATCTCATAATGAAGTTCGGAAATCTCATCATACTCGATGCTAGTACACGAGTCATGATCCAATGCCTTAGAATCTGCGCTGATCTCCTCGCAATATGCGTCCGGATAATACTCCACCTGAAAACGACAGTCAGAAATAACCTAAACCGACACCGTCTAGACTCTACATACCATTAGTAAGATTTTTCCTTTCAGATCCCTTGGAGATATACCATCACCGCTGACTCCTTCCAATGGTTCCTGCACCAACTTATTGCCCCATGTATCCTTCATGATATCCACGAGTTCGCCTTGGTGGGCTATCGGCACGTGGCACTCTAGACTGATAATAACAGGCCAGTCTTCGTCATGAATTGCTTCATCAATAGCCTCGCAGACTGCCTTGAATGTGACGCTTCGACTAAGCGTATGTCCGTGGGTGACAATCGGACCCTTGGAAGACCACCAAACATCGATCTCAACGCAGCGTGCGTTCTTGGAGAGAACATGTGTGTAGCACTCGGAAGACGCACGACCGAGGACTTGCCATGCGAGTAGATATGTGTTATGCGAAGAGCTGGTAAATGTGTAACATTGCATATATGCATCGCTGAATTGATCTTGACATACGAAACGAAGTAATCCCTCAAAGGTCGGGTGTCATCGACGACCCGCAGACGAACAGCAGGAAGTTTCAGGAGCTCACGGGCATCCTATTTAACCGGGGTCGTTGAGCGCCAAGGCAGGATAATTCAAAGTACTCACCAAACCGTTCTGCTTCAGAAAACTAAGGATATCAAGACTTAGTCTTATGGCATTACTCGCTGGCGGATATATGTTGATGGTATAATTAGTCTCTAAAGACAAGTGTGCAGAGGAGACTGTCTCAAAAGCCTTGGGTATCATCGTGAGAGTCGCCTTTCAGCTGCCCTCGATAACTACTATATAGTAGCAAAAAGAGTTAACTAGCTTCATCATGATGTATATATATAGAACACGGAACCTGTCTCATTTATTTACTGAAATAATGATCCGGTTACTGGACGCGCCCTGAGCCGGTTTTCGATGAGCAAAATTCTGATAAGCGCAAGAATATTGGCGTCGTACGAGAACGCTTTGAACGCGGTGGTGAACCAAGCCGTGATGAGTGTGAGTGATGTCCCACTTACATGGGCGAACAACAAACGCAGGACCAATACGAGGTGACTCCGGTGATAAATAAAAGCGTATAACAATTATGTTTATTGGCTAATTGTGTATGAACCATGGCCCCATGTCATCATAGTTCCCACCACATATGTCACCATTGACTATATGTTTGGCCAAAGGCTTCAGAAATAAAGGACTATAACTGGTGGACCACTGTAGACGGTGAGATGCGAATAGATGTGAACCTCCAGTAGGGTTGAAAGAACTATCTTCCACCCCTTGGAACCAGTCAGAAAGAACAGATGTCGAATCAAACCGCCACGGAAATGAATATATAGTTTATTTCGAGAAATGGGACCATAAGGACATAGAACATACACAGTAGGGGCACATCGGATAGTCCGCAGACAGTGAAACAAAGTGTTTGTAGGATGATAGGAACCAGTAAAAAGTTATCATGAACACTCGTTCCGTAACTGCTGTGGTTAGACCTTCATAAGGACCGCACACTCGAAGCAAAGAGACCACACAAAGATGCCTGGAGATATTTCCTGCAGAATCCATGCTCTGAGGAATGAGAGGCAGAGCGAATATGCGTGATCTGTGAGGCTTCCAATACTTTCCATGACGTCGTTGATCGAGACGGAGCTGGAACAGCCTTGGAACCGAGGAACAGTTATATCTCGGCTGTATTGGTCAGTAGTCAACATCCATAAGTTAAACTGAACACACCTTGTACTCAAAGATGCCGCATAATCAGGATTATGGGTCTGGTTCTAGTTTCTCGCCTCGAGCAAGAACGCGGACGACCTTGCTAGGCTGAGAGATCACTTCCATCATTTGCATAACGGCAGCAGGGCGCTCCACTAGCCCGGTGCCTCGAGCGACAGGAAGACCCCCCTGAGCGGTATGGGAATTACGTCTGCCTCGACCGGCCTGTCGTTTTCCTCTATCGTCATCATCAAGATTACGAGGATGGTTCGATGAAGGTGGAACGAGTGGTGCTGCGGAAGGTTCCACTTCTAAGAGAGTGATACCAGCCCGGGTAGCCCAGTGTCCAATCAACAGGCCAGCTGAACGAGGCTCGTATTTATGAGTGTGTGGACTTGGAGCTGGAAGGGGTACCGGAGATGATACTTCGGGCATTGCATCAGTTCGACAGACCTGAGCTGGAGTAGCAGAAGGGGAAAGGATAGCAAGAACGACTTTCAGTTTGTCGCTCGTTGAAGCACGAGTTTCAGAGACGTGATCAACTTCCCAACGGGCGCAACAAATCATGCGCCGAACCCACTCTGGAGAACCAGAGAGGTGCAGCGACTGTAACATAGCTTTGTCCTTAGCATCATCAGGTGACATGTCCTTGAACTCGATGCGGTCCCACGGAACGAAGGCATCATCCCGCTGGACACGGATACGAGGATTTGTGCCAACTTGAGCCTCTAAAATTCGTGAAGCTGACCGCGCGCGCTGGGCGAGAGGACTCGTTCCCTTCTTGAGTAAATCAAGAGTATTCAAGGCTAAGCCACCTCACGTCAGACGACAAAACATTTCTAACGTCTCGACTGACCTTCAAGGGGTACAATAACGATTTCATCACGTCCATCTCTGCACCATTTCTTCACCTGGTGGAGGGCGTGTACCAATACGCTCGCATCGACCACTACTATATCTGCATCCTTGTCACCCCTGGCCTCCTGGCTCGATTTCCTGGGCTTTTGCACCCTGGCTTCACTGTGCTCTCTTTCAGGTACAGCTTCAGCGACAGACTTCTTCGCAGACCTATTGCCTGAAGATGGGCGCTGCTTGGGTGTATGATTGATAACACCGCGACGGTTGGTATTACCCAAGTCGGCTTGCGGATGACGACGGTCTCTCCAGTTTCCAGATGCTGGCCCACGTGTAACCGATTTTTCCAGCTGTTCGACTTGATGGCTTAGAAATGCAGCCCCGAGCGCTCGAGACATGGCGAGCTTGTTCACTGAACCGCCGGTAGTTGTAGGACCCTGCAATATGCCACAGTGACAAAAGGTGAGGAGATGCTTAGCAATCTCGTTGAGCTTACCTTGCTCTCTGCCATTCACTTTGCGACTAGATGATTATTACAAAGAAGAAGAGGATAGCTTTTGATGTAGGCTGTTGGCCGGTCGTGGGACAGATACAGCTCGGAATTCTAGTGCGGCCGTGGCATGACTTGTACTTAGTCAGCACACTGTGGAGTTTAGTGACTGCATAAGTAATTAATGTTAATGAAGCCTCAAGGCAGTGGACTGGTCTAATAGGGTCTAGCACTACATTTCTGTTGGGCATCAAGCCGCCAACAAAGCAAAATGATAAATATAAAACACCGCGTCTTCTCAGCGAGAGTCGATGTTAGTCAACCAAAGCCAAATATCATTCCAAACAAATCCTTCCATCCCCTCTTCACTACTATCTGCGACCCTGCACCATACTCGTCAGCTAACCACTCTAGGTAACGGGCATCAAGAGAGCTTAGAGGGCCAAGCTCGAATGATATCATATCTTTTGGAGTAATGTAAATCACCGAAGTCTCTGGTGTACCGGAGGTGACAGAAGGAAGTAGATCAACTAGGCGAGAGAGTTGGAAGCTGGTGTTGGCGTGAAATGTTTGAAGTAGGGCGAGTGTCGTTAGAATCTGACGATCATGTCGTTCGTTGGTTTCTGGATCTGTGTCATTACCATTATTGCATAACTGTGGCATAGATCGCGTAGCAGCGGAAGATGACGAAGGCTGGCGACGGTCAAAGCCAGTATTTCCAACCGGCCAAGTCATGCCGCTGGTCCTTCTCATTCCCTTTGAGTTTGGGCTTCCACCAGGACACCCTTCAATCCCCATACCCAGGTTACGCACAAATGTTCCGTCAACGGTAAGATCATCGTCACCTTCTAATCTGATGCTGCCCCAGTTGGCGAGGGATCCGTTGCCAGTGGAATAGGACGCAACTGAGTTGCCACGCCAGGACCCCATCCAGAGCCCAGCACATACAATACACACATCTTCATATATTCTCCAAGGGTCTGTCCACGAAGATGAGGGTTTATTTCTGGCATTGATTTCAGATGAGGGGCGGCAGCATGGCTGTGCACATTGATCGCCATCCAGCTGCAGAATGCGTTCAAGCTCGTTCCACTGTCAGGTGTGTTCAACACGTATACGGAGACATGACTGCAAATATATGTACCAGCCTTATATCACTCCACGTGAAACGAAAAATGGCTAAACGATGTGTGGGCCCTTTAGAACCAGGTGGCTGCGGCTGCGGCTTTGAGAGGTATAAGGTCGGTCGTGAAGTTTTGGAGGGTGTAGATGTCGTTAGATCGATCAAAAGGTCGTAGTAAGATGGTTTGTCCAGAAAAATGGCATCAGTCGTGCCTTTCAAACAAGAATGAGGGGCACGCCTAGAGCTATATTATCATCACTTACAAGCAACCCAACCTCGACCAGTTTTGCCCTCGCGATCCATCTTGTCAAGGTCATTGAGAGTAACCATGCCAAGCACATGAATAGCCTCTTGTGTTTTACCCTTAAGCCTCGTATAATACTGCGTCGCCGGGTCATTTTCATTGATGTCATTAGTTGATGGGTCAAGTTGAGCTGCGTAACAGATATCTGCGGCCACTTGGCACAGTATGCATGCGGCTTCAACCGGCGGGAGCGTATATATAAGTATCCTCTGACGCCCAAGGACATGCTTGTACAACGTCAATGCCGAAGGTCCTAGGATGCGCAACAAGTGTGAGAGGTGGATGGTAGGATTAAATTCTGAATCCGGCTGTATATTGGGGTCAGAGAAACATAAGGTAACGCTCATGCTGCATCGCACATTATCAAGTTCATGACTCCAACCATACCATTTGCCAGCACCACTGAGATCTGCTCGTCGAACCTTGCGTTCTTCGAAAAAAATACGAGCGGGTTCCCAATCGCTTTCAGATGGCTCTAAAACACCTCTGGTTTCTAACGAGAGATAGATGGAGTCAGCTAAAGTCCGAAGGGCAGCGACATGCCGCCATGGACGAGACCGGGTAGATTTGGCCAATAGAATTCCAAGAGACGTCAGCCGGAACCCGCGGTGGCCTTGTTCAGCGGTCCTCCGCCGACGGAAAACACATATGCCGGAATGGGCATCCTTCGTGAAGTATCTATTAAATTCTGATAAGTAGAGCTGTGGTATGGGTGCAGGGCACATACACCACATCCTGGTCTACAAGATGGAGACCACTGGGGAGGGTGCTAAATTCAACACCATCGAGCTCAAGGTCTGAAGCACATTTAAGTCGCTAACCGATATGAAAACTGCAAACAGACCATCGCTGGCCTTCAAACACCAGTCCACTAGATTACCCTTCGTTGGGTGAAACGAAGCGTGGAAGATAGCAACTGGACAGCGGGGTATCAGTTGAACTCTTGCGGCTTTAGACTTAATAACAGACCTATATCCTGAGGTATTCTTCCTCTTGAGTCGATGGCATCGATGGACATGGTTGCAGCCGCATGCACAGGCTACTGCAGGCAGCAACCATTTAGAGTCTCGCATTGTCTCACACTATTAATGTCACGGCTGAAGGGACCATCGGTCACACTCTTGTCACGCTCAATCCAGCGATGGCTTCAACCACTTCGTCGCAGCCTCAACAAATCAATGTTGCTGATCTCGACCTCCAACAGCTATCTGATGTGCGCCGTCAGCTAGAGGAGGTACTTTAATGATATCACTGTTTTTCTGCGTCTCTGATTGTGTTGTAGGAATTGAACCACCTCACAAACTCATTCGCTCAGCTGAAGCAGGCACAAGCGAAGTTTAAGTCATGCATTGAGAATGTCAGAGAAATTAAACCTCAAAACAAAGGTACACCGGAATTTTCATCTTCAGGCTCTAACTTAATTCTATCTGTGCAGGAACGACTATCCTTGTTCCTTTGACCAACTCCCTATATGTGCCTGGTCACTTAAGTGATGCGGAGAATGTGATCGTCGACGTCGGTACAGGATATTACGTGAAGAAGGCATGTGTGAGATCTTATGTTACAGGCCACCGCTGATTAGATGACCGTACAGTCTCGGGCACAGGCCACCAAATATTATGAAACAAAAGTGGAATATATTCGCACTAATCTCGATACGCTACAAGAAACGATACAAAAGAAGCAGGAGAATATGAGCTACCTCATTAATGTAATGCAGGCTAAACTACAGCAGTCCCAGACACAGCCCACCAAGGTCTGAACTTTCGAGTTAAGGCAAGATTACATTTGCAACCTGCCCTTCCCCGCTGATTTCTCCTTTATAATAGATTTTAGCTGTAACATACTGAATGCACAATCTTGCGTCTTCATCGTGCATGAAACGTTTGTTACTTCACTTGGGTGACAGATCCTAGTTAATGGCCTGAGAAACGCGGTTTTTTCACTGCCGGAGAAGGTTGCTCTGCGTCGTTTGGGCTTTTACCAATCGTTATGATATAGTATCAGGGGGCAAATGGAGCTGGGTCACGATGACGGCAGGCGTTTATCGCTTGTCCAACCCGATAATATATTACTCGGCTGTCTATTTTAGGCACCCCCGCCCTCATCTCCCTTCCCGCCGGGTTCCTCACTGCCCACAGAACTCCACACGTCGCCGACCACGACGAGCGCGCGCTATTTGGGGTCAGCGCCAAGCCTACGTGCGCTTAGTCATCCTCCCCGTCATGCCCCGTGCCACACGACATAATAAGCTCCTGGCGCTTTTCGTGCAGTTATAACTCAATGTCTGTTTTGCGCCTTTGGTATCTATACGTACCCATGCACTGCTCTAACCTAGCCGCACTCGAGCTGCGCGTTCTTCTAACATTGTTCCATTTAATCATTATAGATTATAGGCAGGTTTGGTTGGTCGATCATTTTTGCGTTTGCAGGCTATGGTGATGAATGGCGTCGTTGCCGACGACTCTTGCACCAAACTTTCCGTCCTGACTCTGCACCCAAGTTTCGTCCAATGCAGATCAAGCGCGCGCATGAGATGATCAATCTAATTAATGACCCTCATTGTCACTTTGCAACGTCAGTCTATGTGTTTGTAAACTACTAACCTGGATTCTCGACATCAATTACGATATCAACGACATACGGCCGCCAAACTAGTCCTCGTGATGATCCTCTGGTTCGAATCCCTAGAGAGCAATTTTGCTCAAAAATTTTCCCTTCTGTGAGCTAAGCTATTTTTCTCGTGAAAATAACTAACACTCTGTACTCTGACGCAGTACTGAAGTTACCTGACTGGTGCTAGGGATCTTCAATCAAACGCGATGCTCTCACACTTCGGTCAATTGCACGAGAGAAATGACCGACGTGCCGTTTCAATGTGCACAGGAGCATATGGTGGGCATCTTTCGTTTTGAAAGATATTAGCTCATTCTAGCTATCAATCACATGGTCGTCAAGGCCGAAAACTTCCCTTGGTCAGTTTTCGATGGTAGCAGAAAATATCCAACGAATCGAGAAGCAAGATCAGACATCCAGACCATTGTTTGAGGGTACCTTAAAGAAAGCAGCTACTACTGCTATTCTGGGTTCGTAATCTTTTTACAAGGGATGGTATACTTCATTGATACATATCTATTCAGGTTCATACGAGACGGTTAGCCGATATCCGACCCAGCTTGTCAACTGCTGAAGTTTCTTACAGATTATTTCAGTCTTGATGGTTTTTGCTCTCGCCATGGTGTCTTACCAAATGTTCAAAAACGCGCACAAGTAGAAATCGACTCAGTGGTTGGGTGGGATCGCTTACCTACTTTCGAAGACAGCGTCACTACCATACGTTGAATCACTTCTACGGGAGACTTTGCGATGACGGCCTATCGGACCCATTGGTAGCCTTCCTTGGCGAGAGATCAAGCGCCTGCACTGAATATGATATTATAGCGCCACGTGCCACCTCGAGTGACGATATATATGACGGTCACTTCGACTCAGAAGGTCTGCCATTTTCATCTAAGGAGCAGATCACATCTAACCCCGATTGCAGCACTCCAAGAAACGGTCAAAGTTTGTGCTCAAGAAAACGGAACTTGCCGTGTACTGGCTCTACCAGCCGCTGAAGATACCAGGAGGTCAAAACGACCATGGACGTAGGACCTTTGCGATTTTGACCCAGGCTGGAAATGGAAAATAATTTTACTGTCAATGCGCAACATGTGCAATATCGTCGATACCGGCATCTGAAATGGACATGCAGGAGATACCAAAGCTACCATCACCGTCAGGGAATAAAACAAAGACCGTGATTGTAATGACGACCCAGGCGATTGCGTACTGCGCTGAGGGGCTAGACTCGTGACCAGTCTGACGTACGTCACATGAGAGTGGAGAATTTTTGACGTGATCTCGGAGAAATTTGGCAGGCGAAGCACGGAGTTCGAATTTTAGCAGGTGCCGGTTGTGCCGGGTGTTGTCGTACATAATGCATTCAGACATTGTACAGACACTACTGTTTTGCTACATCTCTATGTTATGACCATGAGTTTCAATATTTGCCTATGTCTATATCAGCTTTGAATGCTCTCAAAAACCTTCCAATGGACTTTACAAACACGATCACAATTAATCATGACACTCCTCATGACAAGACTCTCTGGAGTGTACATGAGTGTTGCCTATTGGGCAGTATTTGTATGATCTTCCATGCAGCGCATGTTCAAAGGAAGTTTTGGCAATGCAGTACTCTATGCCGTGCGCGAATAAAAGTTTCTGAGTGATTGATAGTTGATAGTAACTATGTAGTGCTATTACTTCAACTGGCATGACTGGCACCTGCTAAATTGAAACTCCGTGCTTCGCCTGTCAAATCTCTCTGAGATCAACCAGCCTGGCTATGCCACTTGACTTGTCTGTGGTTATATAAGCCAGGCTGGTCCCAAGCCTACTGAGGGGCATGAATAGCCATATATAGCCTGCATGGCCTGGCACTCGTGATAAGCGCTGGGGCTCAATGTCATCACTGAAAATCAAGATATGTTACCAACCGTTATATCCACCTTATAATGGTCATAATGTCTGCAATCAGGTAAAATATGGCAAGTGGTTATATAATGTCATATCTACCTTTAAACATGTAGCCTCCTTGACCAATTTAAATAATAATAATACATATTTGTGGGACCACCAAGTATGGCATGTAAGTGAAGAAATTATAATTCTTTTTGTGCAATACACTGTCTTAAAACTACACAACTGGGAGTCAGACATTAAGCAACAGGAACTGTATTAGAGACCATATATGACTTTAAACACGTAGCCTTTGTGGCCAATCTACATAATGATTTTGTAGGCAGATACTTGCAGGATTGGTATGAGCAGACACACTATATTATTCTAAAGTTCTAATATATTGATGTGACTTGCATTGCGAAATGAGGTGCTTAGAGACAAAATTGTCATTATTGAGCTGGTGGCCCACATGTATCAGCGCAGTATGCGCTACCAGAGCTTGCAAGTCAGGTGGATGTGTCCCTGACCACTCGCAACACCGTTCTTGACACAAGCACGACCAATGTTCAATACTGCAACACCACGCACAACTCGTTACCTGAAGTCACATAAGTGTCATATTCATGTTGGCTGCTAAATACTAGATGGGTGAAGAAAGTGAACCACTCGTCTCAACCATATGGTGGTGCAGAATGATTAAACAAATTATCTATCATTCAACATTTGCGCAGAAAAGGGTCTTAATGTCATTGCTGAGCACTGAATCCTGATCGCACTACTCGGATCTCACTCGGCACGATGTTGTGGCCAAAATTGATCATTATACAACATAGCTGAAATTGTACAATATAAAGTTTAATACAAGGAACTCCCACTTACATAAGTACTAGTAGGTTCCAACCCAACTAAGCTATGGGCAACATCGCTTGGCCAAAGTCATGGCAACTGACATGTGGTTTGCCTGCTGCGGGCGATAGTCAGAAACATGTTTTTGACCAAAAACTTTTCTAAAAAATGGAATCCCAATGTGTCAATGCATCAATGGAAGGCAGTGTAAAGACACCAAGGCTACTCACCTATTCCACCAAAGTAAGAGATCATCCACTTCTTTCGCTGCTTCAGGTGTTGGAGGAAGTTCAAGATAGTCAACTATGTTATCATAAAACTCTTGATTGTTGAATTCGTCATCAACGACGCGCCAAGATCCTGAGCTTGACAATGCAAATCTTAGCTAAACCCTCTAATCAGCAAAACATGGATACTTTGAATCAAGTAGTCTGATACCTGAACAGATATGTAAGCTATGGCTTGAGGTTGGATAGATCACATATTGACTAGTGTTGAAACGTCACACCAAGTGCGACACTTGCCACTGTTCCTGCCGAGTGTGGAACGACCCATCGAGTCAACAGCTTGTTCCTCGTCTGTGGAACTCGGAGAGGTGAATACACATTTAAATACCTGCAGACAACATTCGGTATAACTTCTGTCACACATATTAATCTCACCTTGACTAGTAGCTCGCCTTTAAACAGATCCTTTGTAGGGTTCTGGGGGTTGTAACATCCATCCTTGTACAGGAACAAAGGCCAAGAGCAAGCAGTGATGTGAAAATCGGGATGGTAGTCTCGAATGGATGCTCAAACACTTTGAAGGTATAAGTTATCTGTGGCGCAGCTCATAAAAGAGCACTTACATGGGATTGCTCCAGTTACTGTATAATCAACTGGGCACAAGAGTTCACCCGTCACGTCATGGTAAAATCCTCGACCAGATTTGTTTTGCTTGTGAATGGGGGGATTTGGCGTGGGGGTACGTTCCATTAGCCAATCAGCGACAGCACGCTTGAGACCAGCAGAGTCGTCTCCTCTGGCCCCATCAGAGCTTTCATTCAGCTGGATGCAAGATACAGTGATGATTCATCAGTGATTTGTTTTGGGGAATCTCACCTTACTATACGCAAAAGCAAGAGTTTCATGCTTGGCAGATGACTGTAGCAACTTACGAACCGAGGGACACCATGTCATAAGTTTCTTGAAGGAGCAATACTGTCTATTCTCTCTGAAACACAACCTGAGAGTTAACCAGTAAGATTCGGGAAAACACTTACTCTGGGTTATCTGAGTCCATTATATCAGCATCAGATTCATTGGCAGCGCCCAGTCCAATGTGCCTATCAAATTCTACCACTAGATCTTCAACGCGCTCGGTTAGGCACATGAGCCTTCGAATTGCTCGGTCATAATATACATTTGATTCACTGTTTTGATCGCATTATCAATCTGTTGTACCGTATTTTTAAATATTAGACATACTATTTCTTCCCAGGGAGCCGACGGACTTGAAGGTCTGCATTTTCTTCCTCAAGTGCAGTAATTCATCTTTTAAGAGCGACTAGAGGTTGAATGTTGTTGTTGTCTGATTCAGATTGAGATTGGGATGAGGATGCCATTGCCCACAGATAAGAATGTTGAGTGGGAATTTGGAAGTGGGCATGTAAGTCAATTTAGCTGAGGAAACATGAAGCATGGACCTCAAAACAGCTAGTTTCATGACATGTACCAATCACAACGTCATATATAGCAAAGATCCGACACCTTTTGAGTTTCGGCTCCATACATTCTTCATATCTCCATGGACAGTGCATTGCGTACATGTTGAGTCCGTGATTGACTAGTAGAGTTTGCTCCAGGTGATCCTATTGATCAACACGATTAGATTAAAGATGACTGCAGCCTAATCAAGTTAATGTGCTCACAGTGATTACATAAAACATTGTGGTCAACTGGAGTAGTAAGGGTGGAACAAGAAAAAAAAATCTTGAATAAAATGGAAGAGCAGGGACACTAAACCAATGAGAGGTGGGGACACCAAACCAAACCAGATTATAACTACCTGGATGAAATAGAGACTAAAACAAATGTACGGCCAGGTCTTTGTTCACTATTTGCGCTGGTGGGCAAACCAGATTTGAAAGCCCCTACAACAAATATCAGAACATCATTGAATCAAATTGAGACCATTTGAATGAAGTAAAAATACCCCTGCTAAAGGCCTCTGTATAGCCCCCAAAATGCCAACTCCATGTCATCTATACTTACCAACTTGGAGCTTGAGACTGACCCCCGCATCTTTTATCCTTCTATCAGTGATTTTCTGGCCAAACTCGATAAGGCAGAGCCACAATGCGGTTGGACTGAAACATTTCTCCATCCACTGACATCACTGGGAGTCAGGCTTTTTTTTTATAGAAATCATTTCACCTGAATGCCTTATCATTTTTCACAGCCTCTGTCCCCTTATGGTCATGGACTTCTTCATTCACATCATCAGTTATCTTGATGAAGCTGGCGATTCACATCAGAGTACTAGTTTTGGATCGTAACATGGAAAGCGGCTGGAAACAATACTAGGTGAGAATTTAGCGTTGTTCAATGCCTGTATAGAAGGCAAACCTTTATTTTCAGCAGCCCCGGAGTCATCATCTGCCGCAGTACATCTAGTACATGGTGGAGTAGATGTCTTTGGCGAGAGACAGGAGAACACAAATCATTACGCATACCCAGATCCTTGAGACATTGCGTAGGATGTACTGTTTACTATAAGATGTAGTTTAGCATCATGTATAAGTCTCAAGTGTAATGCTACATACAATTAATGATACTAAACTTGGAGCACAATGAACATGAACTCGAGTACAGGAGGTGGCAGATGGGCATGTAATGAATGAACTTGAGGTCGCCGTCTCTTGATGCTGCGCATTCGCTTCTCCTTGCCAGACCTGGTCTAATCTTCTTCTGCCGTGACTGGTGCGACTGAACTCTGTCACAAACCAAAAAGATGACCCGCCATTCTCAGTATGACAAATAAGATTTTTGGTCAGAATATGTACATAGATCCTTGTGGAAAAAAGTAAATGCATCCCCTACTCTGAGGTAGCACATCAAAGTCCATACATCGCTCTGAAGATGATTATCTATAGAGCCACAAAGTATGTATCACAATACAGAACTGACCCGGAGGTACTCAGCAATGCAAAATGTCGGATGACAGTATGCTAAAAGGCCCTCCTATTGAAGGCATTAGCCGGTCATAGTGGATTTTCAGGATAAAAAGACATGCCTTGGGTGCGCCTCAAATCTACTACTTGATCAGCGCCCTTCCAGAGAGACATGTCGCCACCTCCAAATTCACCCCAGGCAGTGGGAACTTGAGATGCCAGCACGATGCAAGGGTCACTAAGGGAACTAGATTCCAGGAATGTTTCGACTGTATTGATATCTTCTGAGATGTGGAAGACAACTACTTGGAGGTGTGGCAGAGTGAGAAGGGACACCACCAATTTTGGTTTAGTCCTCTGTGTATGGATATGTAAACACAAGTGCGCCAGTCCATGAAGATACTCCAGATCAACTGTAGAGTTCCATAGCACCCAGCCGTTGAGAATTTCAAGGTGTGTCACGGTACTGAAGGCTTTGAAAGCAGAAAGGGAGACCAACTGGGTGTAACGGAAATTCAGAGATATACTAAGTGATAACAATATTAGTGGGAGGTCATCTAAGGGCTGTAGCAGAGGATTTGTTGTTTCATTCTTGAAGTCCGATGGTGCGATCCATAATGCAAGATTGGTGGTACCATTGCACAGGGAAATGATCTCTGTGGCTGTACTCAGAAATACATCACCCTCGATACACAATGATTTCACTGCCCCTCGAGTGAAGTCACAGTGACAGGACCGAATATAAAGTGATGAAAGAAAGGAGATAGCAATGCTTTCACTTGACAGAACAATTTTTCGGTAAAGTAGCCTTTCGATCCTACAGCAGTATTCAGTATCATTGTGCTCTGCCTCAACCCTTCGGAATTGCTCACCAGTAATGCACCCTCTGTGAAACAAACAAGAATGAGTAAGCTTGCTGCATGCAATCAATAGCAAGAGTGATGATCTCTCTCTCAAGTTCGATGGGAAGCGCTGGCACTGACATGAAGGTTTGAACACTTGGCCAGTGTGGCGGTGCGGCGGCTGCAACCCAAGTCGCGCTGAGCCAAAGTTCATTCACTATATTATTGCCTGAGATTACTTAATTTTGTCAAACCAACTTACTATTCTGCTCGCCTGGTCACGAAGCTATGCTCCATTTGTCAATTTCATTCCTGCGTATTGATTGCACAGTCCTGGACTGCGCAAAGCAGGATATGGAGTGCATAGAGGTAGCCTGTGCTAGGTACAGCAGGGCATTTGGCACTATTTAGGACTGGTAATCAATCTGTGCAAATCGTAGCCTGAGAAATTCAATTACGTTTCTTCAGCAGTATTAATCTTTGTCAATAGTAATGGACCCACAACTCGTTATGCAGATAAGCCATAATGCATGATGACCTAATGGTCAGTCTTGATTCTTCTGCGACCAGAATGCATAGTGTGGTTGTTTTGTGTAATGCTGGTGACCTCATAAAGCTCAAACAAACAGAGTCGCATGTGAGATGCCAACCCTGCACCTGTAGATCCAACCATATCATAACTGCATGAAGAACAGAAGCATCAGCCTGAGTTTCAAGTTAAACTAAACCAACGGTGGCCTAGTGAGTGATGAAAGGAGATAAGCTTTGATGCAACGTCAAGCCAAAGCTGCAGGTATTTGGAGCAATGGATTTTTTCAATGGCAGTCTACTAGTACATAATCTTGTGTGAAATGCTTTCCATCGGGCTTGAATATACAGTGGCTCAAAAAAGTGTCCCAATGTTTGTAACTTTTCACGTAATTGCTATATCATGAGTCAAGACGTGAAAATATGACTAAGCTATAGGAAGATGTTGGAAAGGTCTGCTTCTCAGCTTCATTTCGGTTCCCTATACCGTGGGAAATTAATGACATTATGTGAAGATATGAGTATTTTAATTTGATGACTCATTGGGACACTTTTTTGACTTTGAGTTTAACTAATGTAATCTCTATAATTCTAGTACTATGTGTGACCTCCTTCTGCCCCAATCACTTCTGCCACTCTTCTAGACATATTGTCTATCAATTTTGGGTATTCCTCTTTGGTGATTCCATCATGCTCTGCTGTAACACTGTCTCATAGTTGGAATAACCCCTATGGTGAATCTTGATATGCTATAAGTAATTTCTTGAGTGATTCTCAGAGGTATTCAATAGGGTTGATGTCTTGGGTCTATGTTGAACATGATAGAATAGTAATATCATGGTCTGCAGGCTATTGGTGGCTGATTTAGAGGTATACTTAGGGTCATTGTCTTATCACAAAACAGTATCTTCTTCATTAACTTATAACTCCTGCATGCTTCTTAGCAGACGTTCCTGTCAAATGAGTATTTACTACTCTGTATTCATACTCCCCTTTGCTTCATAGAAAATTCCCACTCCATTTTATCTCATATAGTCCTATACCATCAAGTTTTCATCTTGAAACTTAAGGTGTTTATTTAACTTTTCTTTATCTTAATGATTGTCCTATCTATTTTAATACAAATTCCTTGCCATATGATCTCATCCTATTGATTTTAACCATATCTAACTAGATAAACCTCTTTCGGCTATCAGCAGTCTAATATTTGTACTTGAAAGTAGCATCTTGTCTTTTCTTTTTATAGGTTGGAGACAGAAGAATCTGTTTTTCTTGATTATAGCTTTAAGATGGGCTGTCTTGAGAGTCTGTCTGACTATTTGAGTAGAGATAGTCATAGGAATGATGGAAATAATCAATTTGGTCACTTTATTAGCATCAGTGGCCTTTCCAATTAGAATATAGTGATTAAGAGATCTTAAGTCTTATAGAGCAACCTTCTAGATTGGCTACCAAATAACTTAAAGACCATGATATTACTATTCTATCATGTTCAGCATAGACCCAAGACATCAACCCTATTGAATACCTCTGAGAATCACTCAAGAAATTACTTATAGCATATCAAGATTCACCATAGGGGTTATTCCAACTATGAGACAGTGTTACAGCAGAGCATGATGGAATCACCAAAGAGGAATACCCAAAATTGATAGACAATATGTCTAGAAGAGTGGCAGAAGTGATTGGGGCAGAAGGAGGTCACACATAGTACTAGAATTATAGAGATTACATTAGTTAAACTCAAAGTCAAAAAAGTGTCCCAATGAGTCATCAAATTAAAATACTCATATCTTCACATAATGTCATTACTTTCCCACGGTATAGGGAACCGAAATGAAGCTGAGAAGCAGACCTTCCCGACATCTTCCTATAGCTTAGTCATATTTCCACGTCTTGACTCATGATATAGCAATTACATGAAAAGCTACAAACATTGGGACACTTTTTTGAGCCACTGTACATCATGATAGTATAGGTTTACAACAGAAGGTATCATAAATGATAAGTTTACTTGGCACTGCCCTCCAGAATGCGATAAATCTTGGACAGCACCTCTGTTTGCCTGTCAATGGCAGCTTCGAGGCATTTCACAACACTAAGTTCTGAGGTTTCATGGGTCATGCTTCTATTCAATTCGAAGGCCTTTCCCAGCTTCCTACACTTTGGCACTTCAAGTGCTGGTACTGATTGAGCGTGTTGGACATTGCTCAGGTTTCGCCCAAAGTGATGTGGTGTCTACATCAATATAGCCATTAACAACTGATGTGAAAAACGAAATGATGAGTCAAGCTCACCATGGGGTCAGACTCAGAGGCTGTCTTTGACCTCTTGTGCTTCAGGGGCCAAATTTCTGAGTCACCACTATGGCCTCCAATTTGTGTGTTCGAACTATCGACATCCTGGAACAATAACCATTAGAACCGAGTGTATAATATCTTGAGGTGGCCATTGTACCCTTTCAAGTTCCTGGTGTTCGGATACATCTGCAAGTGCATCTGCGAGTGCAAGTGCAGGTTCAACTTTCATGCGACGGTAGCACCCACAGCTGTATACAGGGGCACCTTGGCCATGCGCTTGGCCACTGAGGCATGGCTCAAAATCATGGCTATGTGGAATGCTGGATGTCATAGTGTCACCTTCACACAACTCCTCAAGTCTAGCAACTATGAGGAGAGCTTCAGCATTGGTCAAGCCAGATGGGTGTGAGTCTGAGTCAGTACTGGTATAGGATATGGCGAAATGTGGTTATCCAGGCTCTTGTGATGGAAAGGTGAATCAGGTCGATTGTTTCATTTCTCCACTCCATAGTTTAAACATATTTTGAGAACAGTATTTCATATCAATGATAGATCTAACTAGTAATCTGGTTCCACTCACCAGCATAAGTAAGATTAGGTGGTACCGGCCAGATCATGTTACAATTGATGAGGAGCTTGGAGCTGTCAAGCACTTTAGACTGTCCTGTAAGGAGTTATAAAAATTTTCAATATTACATAGAAACAACCCTGGAGTGTGGCGGAGCTTCATGACGTCAAGTTAGAGCTGCATTTTACCCTGAAATATTGTCCCTAGATATCAGCATCAATGAACACAGTGCCGAACATGAGACTTGAGGCCATTGTTGACTAGCTTTAGATCTGTTTGGCAATGATGGCAGGAGCATCAGATTCCAAGATTTGTTACCAAAAGAATTTCTGTAACAGGGCATGGGTCTAAGTCCTGAAAACATGACATGATACAAATACCCTTACACTTGACGGAGTAAGCAAGAAACATGTCGTCTGACTACAATGCTCATAATAACTCTCACCCTTCTGACTTCAATGATGAGGCTGAGTTAATCTTAACAGATGCTAACTTCAGGTTGGAGGACTGCTTAGGGAGGTCTACTCCAGAAAGTCATATTGGATGCCATGGGTGTGGCCATGGCAAAAGTGTCCCTGCATATTCCTGTAGATGCTATCAGCAGAATTTTGGACAGTTCAAATCCAAACCTTCATCTCCAGATGATGAGGAGGCATTTCAGCCCACAGATTATGCACCTTGTTCGAAGCGAAAGTGGTCTGAAGATGATGGGGTGAGTATGCCCAGCTCAATTTTTTGACTGACACACTCACTTTGGCCAGGGCGTGACTAACATAGGGGCAACATCAGTACCTATTGTTGAGCTTCTGCCTGAAAAACACATGAAGGTTGAAAGAAAATTTGAGTCGTTTGAAGGGGAATTGCTAGCCAAGATGGCAGCCATCATGCAGGAAGTCGTGGGAGTGTGTGATGCTGTCAGTAGGATTGGAACAATCATTGATAGGCATCATGGAGTTCTTCTTGAAATCTGTAATGCTATTGAGAACCATGGGATGTAACTTGTTGTATTAACTCTTCATACCAGTGTAATAACAAGCAGTATCGTCCTTGATGGTTGCTGAGCAGTGCTGCCTACTAGTAAAGGTTCAACATCACAAACATTGAGACCATGTGATAATTTGTCTAGCCAACCTGTGACCTTGCTTCAATTTTTGGTTTGCAACCATGACCACAATGCACTCTTAGTGCCACATTTCAAGTGAGTACCCATTGTTTGAAACAGACCATTCGGGATGTTCACTACTTTGATTATTCTCATACTGCAATGCACAACAGATTTTATCTAGCAATGCATCGGTCACACATCAGCTTGTTAATTAACTGGTGTGTGACATTGCAACACTACTTGATATGCGATCTGTTCAACCTTGAGCCATAGCTTACATATCCATTTAGGTTCAGACTACTTGATTCAAAGTATCCATGTTTTGCTGATTAGAGGGCCCAGCATTGTCAAACTCAGGATATTGGCACATCTGCACCCAAGCACAAATCCGCTGATTGGATGAACAAGTTCTTGGACCGTCTCTGGCTCATTTATAAGCCTGTTCTTTCTGCTATTATTGTCACCTTTGTTGATAAGATGCTGAGCACCACTATTCCTGCCTTCTCGGACTCCTTGCACCTCACAACCTTCACCCTTGGGATGAAGACTTCCCGCATAGACAAAGTTAGGACATCTCCAAGGACTGCTAATGATGTTGCCATGATGGTTTGGGGAATATCATTCATTCCCAACCATGTATCTGACATAACTCTCTGTAAAGCAGCGCAATCCCAAAATTGTTCAATCTGTTCGCCTGGGCAAAGGTCTTGCCACAGCCTTCATGCTGGTGAGTTGCTTGGACTTGACATAGTCATGTAAGTCACAATATAATGAATTATCATCGACTCGAGCTTACCCTATCATCAGATTCCTGGTTTACAGACTTTCATTCAGGATATAATTCACTACATGCTCAGTCCCGTGGAGTACAAGCAGTCCAAGCTAGGTGCTGCGAATTTCACGAATCAAGTCTGCTGGAAACAGCGTCTGACATCAGTCTCGAATTCTCCCCCAATACCTCTGATCATTAAATTTCACCCCATTCAAGTGTGTCGTTCACTGATACAATGGAAGATCTGCCAATTCTTCGACTAGTCATACATGTATGGGCAGCCCAGAAATGTCCATATGGTGTTACATCATATATAGTAAGTGTGTCCAATATGTGCAGCCACTAAACCTGTTAAGACCGTGCACAGAGGGTAGGACTGATTCTGAGGGGCTTGGCTTCAGCTCATGTGCTGCGCCCCTTACCCAAGTATGTGCCCTTAATTTCAGATTGGTGTCTGAAGAAAGTCCAAAGACGTCCAAAGATGTCCGAAGGTGTGGGAAACTTCAGAAGGACTTTCTGGATGGATGCAAGTAATGTCTGGATGAGTGCGGGAAAGTTACAGAGGAACTTCTGGAAATTACAATGAGGTTTTGTCCTGATACAGATATGTGTAATGGCTACTCAGGACAAATCCTGAGTAGAAGCAAACAGAGGAAAGGCTGCAAGGACAAGGTCCGAAGCAGAATAGGTCTGGAGGACCGCAGGAAAGATCTGGATGAACTTCCAGAAACTACGGAGGATCAGATGAGCAGATGAGCAGAGTATCAGATAAGTAGAGCTCCGGCCTAGGGAGAAACTCCCTAGGCCTGAGATGGATAACTACTAAGTTGGAAGACTAGAACTGATATGAGGACTTAGAGTGAGATCTAGTGTGAGGACTAATATGATATTCAGACTGAGGAACTACAGGACATATACAAGAGTTTATATACTAAGTGACTATCAGAAAGATCAATAAGCAAAGGTCCAAGGCTATGTATGAAGCATAAGCAAAGTTATCAAACGCGAGTCGGAAATGAAGCATAGGTTAACAGATCAGCAAGCATACCGGTAGTAAGTATAACCAAGGTACCAGGAACAAGGAATACCAGATAGGCTGTGTTAACGTTATATGCACAGGAAATGAATTAAGTAGCTTATCATATATCGGATCGGATCGGATATGGTCTGGACGAGATGCATGGATGTATGGGATATGACATGAGGGCAATAGGACAAAGGATGAATGAAGCAGGCTAGCTGTGGAGGTATGTAGGTCTGATGTACGGAGGTAAAGGGATCTAGATGTGGATGTGCAGATGTGGATGTGCAGAGGTGCAGGGATCCGGATGGGTAGAGGACTGGAGACATGGATAAGGTGTCCGAAGGTCCGGATGAAGCGTGGGAATATTGTTGGATGTAGGTCTGGAATATGGGATATGACAAAACCTCATTCTCAGCCTCTTCATGCGTTGACCTGCACCAAACCGGTTTGGTGCATAGACGACCAATACTCTCTCATGAGTCATATACCCTGAAATACCACTATGAAACCCTTTTCCCTTTTATCTGAAGTTGGACTGAGGCTAAGGGAATATTTTTTGCTTTTCTTTTTATTTTTTTTATTTTTCAAGTCTATATGCCAGCAGCCTGAATATTTTAGTACATTTAATTCTGCGATGAGTTTTGCTTAGTCAGCCATGGTGATGACTCAGACAAAATCCCACACATGTCAGGTGACTGTGAAAAATATTTCCCACATATGTTGTCCTGGAAAAACATTAGTAAACCCCTAAATACTAGGCTCGCGTCATTCTCACCCTTCAAACAAAGCAAAGCAAAGACAGCCACACACAGGATTCATATCATGTGACACTTCTTACTCTCCTTCTGGATTTGTCATCAGGGGTTGGACAGGTCACATGACTTAGCAAATACCCAATGACTCACTATGACTCACTCTAGATACTTACTATGACTCACTATGACTCACCTTGCACATATGACTCATTATGACTCTTGATGACTCTTGAATACACTAGTAGCACAGCCACATTTATTGTGTATATAATGACCTCAGTTTTCGAAATAATAAAAAGCAGATACCAGCAGGTAGTAGGGTGTTTCTCAGCCCAACTAACACTAAGTTGTGAAGTAAGGTGTGATAAGTGTCAGTACCAGTGTCAAGAACTGTTTCAAGACTGAGAGGAACACTCTCAAGAGACAGTAATACTGCAAGCCCATCATACTGAATGACCCGCTGTGAGCTCACTGTGTGCAACAACCAGCAAGCAAGGTACAGCCACACTTTTATTCTGATTTCTATTATTCTTTTTCTTTTCTTTTACTTTCACTGACCTTTGGTGTTCTTTGTCCAAAAAATACTGATCCAAAATATTCGTGTTGTCTCTACGTCCACCTAAGACTCAGTAGTAGCATAGTGGGGAGACTTTAGGAATTGATAGTGAAGCTTGACCTCACTCATCTGAGTAGTGATACTGAGCCAAGATATTCTGTGCCTGCTAGGCTTTAGCCATTGAAGAGGGGACTTGGTAGTAAACCCAAGGACGTCCGTTCCTGAGTCTGTTTGAATACTCAAAGAAGAGTTCCTTGACAGCAGGTTCAATATCGAGCTAAGAGTTCTACAATAAAGCATTTGACTAGTCTTGACCTTTGATTCTACCTGTTTTGTGCTGAGGGAGTTTATCATTGTAATTCCGCACCATTTCTTTTGGAGTATAGTTGGCACGAGGCACTGTTGTTGAAAGGGAACTTGAGGAAGAAACCCGTATATTCTTTTGGTCATCGCCATACTGTCGGGCTGACCATTGTTTGTTTGTTTGTTTTCCTGTCAAGTCCAAAGATTGGATTGACCATCGTATTACTGATCTTGCAGAAGTATCCTTAGCTGAACATACCTTGGGTAGTATACAACTAGCCACCCACGAACGACCACGTTATCAGTCATTGGTATTTGTCTGAATCGCTGACCATGGAGATATTTGTTTTTATAGGTGTTTATCTATAGATCATCTATCTAAGAAGACAGTGTATGACCGAACATTCGTAAGTCAATGCAGAATTTTATACAGTGGCTCAAAAAAGTGTCCCAATGTTTGTAGCTTTTCATGTAATTGCTATACCATGTGTCAAGACGTGGGAATATGACTAAGCTATATGGAGGTGTTGGAAAGGTCTGCTTCTCAGCTTTATTTCGGTTTCCTATACCGTGGGAAAATAATGACATTATGTGAAGATATGATCATTTTAATTTGATGACTCATTGGGACACTTTTTTGACTTTGAGTTTCACTAATGTAATCCTTAAAATTCTAGTACTTTGTGTAACCTCCTTCTGCCCCAATCACTTCTGCCACTCTTCTAGACATATTCTATATCAATTTTGGGTATTCCTCTTTGGTATTTCCATCATACTCTGCTGTAACACTGTCTCATAGTTGGAATAGCCCCTATGGTGAATCTTGATATGCTAAGATAGGCCTCAAGCAGTTTCCGCAAACATCACGTGATGTGACTTGCTGTGACTCTACTTGTGATTACTGCATTTGGTACCGGGACTCCAGAAGCATACTGGCAGCGCTGCAGCGGTGATACAGAACAAACTTGCAGGATTTACAGTATGTAATAAAATTAGTAGGTACATGTTAATATGAAGACTATGTTTAATTTAAGTGTGCACTCTCGAATTCTGACATTATTGCTGAAGGGAGTACACGATGGCCTCGGTATTGCTTTGCAGCCCAGGCAGCTTGTTTGCCATTAAGTCCTTTATAATAAGCATCCATGAATGAAGGTGGGTACTGTGCTCCGAGTCCATAGTAGCTGTGTGGTTGTGCTCTGAGTCCATAGCGGTAGTGTGGCTGCGCTCTGAGACCATAGCGGCAGTGTGGCTGCGCTCCGAGTCCATAGCGGCACCATTGTTCTTGAGTTGCACAAAAACCTGACCTGAGGCTAACAGAAAAATCTCAACTGGGAGCTTAGACTTCGAAGGTGTAGAATTGAATGGAAAAGTGGTTTCACAGCCTGAAGCTACTACAGAACTCGAAGCTATGTCTACTGGATGACTCTGCACAGGCATGAGCATTGATTTCAAAAGTGAGTACAATTGAAAACTCACATTTTCTTTATCTACTGATATTTTCCGCTTTTTTGCCTGACTCCCTAGGTTCTCGATCGCAGACCGGACTTTTCGTGACCGTTTTGGCATTTTGGCAGGTTTCAGTATCAGGCCGATGGTAGGTGAAGCGGAGTCCAGAGTGTTTGGGGGCTTTATGTACAATGTATGCCTTAAATCTTGCTTGTGTTGCCATCTCCTCCTTCAATTTCACACAAATGGTAATTCTGGAACAGATGATTTGTCGAAAAGTACGTATACTACAACTCTTCCGTTTCCGTTTTTTTATACCTTGTCGCCACGGACATCCTATACACATTCATTGCTTTTGTCATGTTTCATCACACTTTGTCATGTGATGTTTGCGGAAACTGCTTGAGGCCTATCTTACAAGCAATTTCTTGAGTGATTCTCAGGGGTATTCAATAGGGTTGATGTCTTGGGTCTATGCTGAACATGATAGAATAGTAATATCATGGTCTGCAAGCTATTGGTGGCTGATTTAGAGGTATACTTAGGATCATTGTCTTATCACAAAACAGTATCTTCTTCATTAACTCATAACTCCTGCATGCTTCTTAGCAGACACTCCTTTCAAATGAGTATTTACTATTCTGTATTCATCCTCCCCTTTGCTTCATAGAAAATTCCCACTCCATTTTATCTCATATAGTCCTATACCATCAAGTTTTCGTCTTGAAACTTAAGTGTTTATTCAAAATTTCTTTATCTTAATGGTTGTCCTATCTATTTTAATACAAATTCCTTGCCATATGATCTCATCCTATTGATTGTAAGCTTATCTAACTAGATAAACCTCTTTCAGCTATTAGCAGTCCAATATTTGTACTTGAAAGTAGCATCTTGTCTTTTCTTTTTATAGGTTGGAGACAGAAGAATCTGTTTTTCTTGATTATAGCTTTAAGATGGGCTGTCTTGAGAGTCTGTCTGACTATTTGAGTAGAGATAATCATAAAAATAATGGAAATAATCAATTTGGTCACTTTATTAGCATCAGTGGCCTTTCCAATTAGAATATAGTGATTAAGAGATCTTAAGTCTTATAGAGCAACCTTCTAGATTGGCTACCAAATAACTTAAAGACCATGATATTACTATTCTATCATGTTCAGCATAGACCCAAGACATCAACCCTATTGAATACCTCTGAGAATCACTCAAGAAATTGCTTGTAGCATATCAAGATTCACCATAGGGGCTATTCCAACTATGAGACAGTGTTACAGCAGAGTATGATGGAAATACCAAAGAGGAATACCCAAAATTGATAGAGAATATGTCTAGAAGAGTGGCAGAAGTGATTGGGGCAGAAGGAGGTTACACAAAGTACTAGAATTTTAAGGATTACATTAGTGAAACTCAAAGTCAAAAAAGTGTCCCAATGAGTCATCAAATTAAAATGATCATATCTTCACATAATGTCATTATTTTCCCACGGTATAGGAAACCGAAATAAAGCTGAGAAGCAGACCTTTCCAACACCTCCATATAGCTTAGTCATATTCCCACGTCTTGACACATGGTATAGCAATTACATGAAAAGCTACAAACATTGGGACACTTTTTTGAGCCACTGTAGTTGCTGGCTCACCTGGAAGCGCTAATGTGCACCTCTAAGTCCCAGCAGATATTCCAACTCTTGCATCTCCAGCTCAAACATCTGGTGTTCCCTAGTGATCCAAAGGACCATCATTGCACGTGCCTCATCTGTCCAGTTTGGAGGCAGAGGGTAGGGTTGAAATGGTAAGTGGGGGTTGTATATTTGTTGGTGCATGTGGATTTGCGCAGCGTCCCATCTCACATACATCATTTCCTTCAGATATGTTAGAATTTTAATTGCTAAACGAGTCGCTACTTACGATTTGCCTTTCAGTCAACATAAATGTCACGTTGTGAGGCCTCAGCGCAACTCGCAGAAGGTGCTCTGGGATCTGTAGAATGTTAGTAGTAATTAGAACTTCCTTGACATACCTGGCGACCTTGGTTTCCGTCTCCATCCCCATCTCAATTCCCACCCCCATTAGCATTAGTGTAGTTGTTCATTATTGTACTAGAGCTACTGGTAGATTCAAAATTGAATTGAGAATGAGTTAATGCTTACCTTCATTGTTTGAATTATTGTGTATCATAAATACATCCCAATTTGGACAAATGTATGTCACCAGCATTTTCCTGAATGATGATGCTCAGTTCTAATTTCTAAAAACTACAAGGGCTCATTGATGCATCATTTAACAGCTGTATGTGCTATCCTAAGTCTACTAACAAGCTCTTGTGTTTTATTTTTTCACTACTATCATTTGTTACTTACTCATAGTCACACTACTACTTCGCAAGGGGTGACCTGCTATTAGCCTTGAACATTTGAACGTGCGAAGGAATCACGTGACTAGTTTTTCTTACGGGTGTTAACACTGTTATTGTGTTTTGTTGATGTCCGTTGCACTTAATGTTCGCCAATCCCTCTGGCGCATATTAAGAGGCAAAGAAATTTATTTATACTCTCAAGGATCTGACGGCCTTTCTGCTACTCATTGCTTTTATCAGTATGTCCCTCAGATGTGGGGGCAAATGCAGCCGATCATTCTCAGCACCAAGAACTTTGACCCGTCACCGTCAGGACTGCAAGCACTGGCAGAAGCAGGTACAGTCACAACACTTCAAACGCATCTCTGCATCTCTGCAAGACTCGGAAGCTCCTGCTGTGAAGAAAGTAAAACTTAGTACCCAAGTAAGTGCATTCATTGTAAACCATATCCTGATCTCTGCTCATTTGGATATTAGCCAACTTCTGCCTCAAGCTCTCCACCGATGAACACCATGTCATCTGATTCATCCAATATTCCTGTATCTCCCTCCAACATCCATGATCCAGTAGCGTCCTCATCTAACACATCCGCATTTGACATCCCACAAGAGGAGCAGCATGCATCAACTTGCATTCCAAACCTGGAGGTGCAGCCAGAAAGTGGAGCTGGCTGTCCCTCTTGATCGCATCGGCTGCCTTTATGATTCAGGGATGAACTTCCAGTAGCCCCACCTGCCATTCCAGAACCACCTCCAGCACCCATTCGTCGGGTAGTTCTTTATGTCTTCGATTCTTTTCGTACATCTCTTAATAAATTCGGGATTGGAAGGGACTATCACCACCAACCATCATATGACCCAGATGCCTTTGTCTCCGCTGACCAGCTATCTAATATCGTGTCTGATCCCCTCCCCTCAATGAGCAAGCTAATCATTCTGGGAGCCCACCTCCATCGCAGTCACCCCCTTGGCCATGGAGAAATATGAGTATATGGCGCTTGATGTCTTGGAAGATGACTAGTAATAGCAGTCTGACGTCTGAAACGCAAGTAACCTGCCTCATTTGCAAAGTATTGAAGGCCAAGGATTTTAGTCTGGATGATGTGCCCGATGATTTCAATATGCATACAGAAATGATGCGCTTTATTGCCTCTGAAGCAACACTGGACCCTGACGATATCTTTCGAAGAGACAGCTGGAGGGAATCAACAGCAGAAATACTAGTGCCAACCAGGGAGAGAAATGCAGATGGGAATGGGCAATCATTTACTGTCCCAGGTTTTCATCATTGGCCACTTGTGGCTGTTATTCGTGCAGCCTTCTCAGAGGCATCATCACGCTGGTTTCACCTCACCCCTTTCAAACACTTTTGGAAATCGCCATTGACCGGCCAAGAACAACATGTATACAATGAGCTGCAGAAACAAAAGAGGGACAATGGGTGTAAACTGGAATGGGTGATTGCTGGACTCATGTTCTGGTCTGATGCGACACACCTGACTCAGTTTGGGAATGCTTCTGCATGGCCAATCTATCTTTTTTTTGGAAACTGATTGAAATATGCCCGTGCCTGTCTGACTACCAATGCTTGTTACCCCATCGCATTTATCCCTTCTGTAAGTACTCATCCCATTGGAAGACCAGTGAGTACCCTAACACGATTTGTCTCTAGCTACCAGAATCTATTGTGGGTTTCATCCACAAATTTATCAACAACAAGAGCATCAAAGACGTTCTCGCCCATTGCAAACAGGAATTGTTCCATGCGCTTTGGCGCATTTTATTAGATGATGAATTTGTAGATGCATATAGGAATGGGATCATGATTAAATGCCACGATGGAGTGTTTCAACAAGTTTTTCCAAGGATTTTACTTACTCTGCGGATTATCCAGAGAAGTGAGCTCATTTATCCCCTCAACTTCCACACATTAACTAACAACCTTCAAATAGAGTACTTCTTGCTGTTATTCGCAACAAAGGAGATTGCCCATGTCCCTGGTGTTTTGTGCCAAAATAATGCTTCAATTGGCTTGGTCTCAAGGCTGATATGTTGGCGCGCATCAATAGTGTGCACTTATACCTCAGAGACAAGATTGTTGTGGCACATGAGGCTATATACATGCTAGGTGCTCCAATCAAAGGTGCTGCGGCCGAGCGTCTTCTGAAATCATTCTCACTGATACCAACATTAGTGAGTGCACTTATCTATAGGACCTTTTGAATGATTTAAGTATACTTTTCGCTTAGAATGCCTTCACTGAGCGACTTGGGCCTGTAGGCCTTGACTTCTTTCCTATACTCGTTGTCAATCTCTTGCATGAATTTGAGCTCAGAGTGTTCAAATCCGTCCTCAAGCATCTTATAAGGCTGTTTATGCCATCAATCATGAATCAGTAGCTTTACTGAATGAATGGTATGTATTAATTAGCATAGCAGCCTCATCTGGCATTGACAATCCCTCAATATTAAGTTTTCGCTTAATTCCGTCATTTGGAAAAGGTGCTATCTGATGTTTCCCTTCAGATGTGTCCTATATGAAGCAAAGAGCTGCACAACATTTTGAGGATATCTTACAGGTGAGTTTGATCTCTACTGTTCTTGAATTATCATAATCTGATTATCGACCAGTGTGCAATTCTGGCATTTGAGGGTCTATTCCCAGACTCGCATGATGAAGTTGTCCATGTACTCCTCTTTTGTCTGGCTGAATGGCACGCCATTGCAAAGCTTCGATTGCACACAGACAACTCTCTTGACCTACTTGGTCAAGCTCTTAGACATCTAGGACAGCAGCTTCGAAAATTTCAGGACTCCACTTGCTCAGTGTTTCACACTGTGGAGCTCCCAGAGGAAATAGCTTCCCGTCAGAGGAAGAGTGCTAATCTCAACTCAACGTCTGCAGGAACAGGGTCATCTGGGGTGCATCCCAAGGCCTTCAATATTCGAACTTATAAGTTACATGCACTTGGTGACTATGTAAGCTCTATCAAAATGTTCGGAACCACAGACTTGTACACTACTCAAATAGTATGTGCACGTTCTTTGTGGAATGACAAGTAAACAACTTGATTTTTTGAATTTCTAGGGCGAGGTCACACACAAGCTCTTGAAAATGTTTTACCGGAATACAAATAAACAAGAACCTTCAAAGCAATTAGCTAAGCAAGAAAGGAGATGCACTTGTATCAGATGTATGCAAGAATCTGGCAACACCAGCAACAACCAACCTGCCGGAAACTCACTACCGCCAGAAGCGCACCATTGTTTATCAAGCTATCCAGGCATTACCATCAATTTAGCTTCTTATCTTGAGCAGCATCGAGGTGACCCAGCTGTTGCAGTAAATATGTTCTTGTGCGACTGTTCTGACATATTTAATGATACTACCTGACAGGACTTCATTCTGAAAATGAAAGACCATATCCTTTCCTGGTTGCTAGGTTTAGAATATGATGGTGACGAATGAGACTTCACAGATGCATCTGAACACTGTTTTCCAACCTAAACACTTCCAAATTAACTATACAATGTATGATATCTGTAGGGATCAAGACATGCTCAGACCTGGACATGGCTCTATGGTGATGGTGTTGTCGCAAGAAAGCAGTGTGGGTGCACATCCTTTTTGGTATGCATGGGTATTGGGCGCGTTTTGTATTAATGTTCTTCATGTTGGCCCAAACACTGGTAACCACTCACCTCAGTCCATAGAGGTCTTGTGGGTGCAATGGTTAGGTGTCGTACCATGGTACCATTGGGGCTTCCAAGAAGGCCACCTCCCAAAAATTGGATTCATTCCTGACTCACCTGCTGCCTTCGGGTTTCTTGATCCATCGCTAGTGATCAGGGCATGCCACCTTATCCCTGCTTTCACTGACCATTGCACGTATGAGCTTCTCAAACATGGTCCCTCTGTGGCAAGACTACCTAGAGAGATTGACGACTGGGCTTCATTTTATGTCAATATGTGAGATTTTGTCTTGCTATATACTCATATCCTTACCATAACTTCGTGTAGTTTTGCTGACAGACATGTTTTGTCATTTCACAGGCATAGGTGTTAGTCATGAAGTTCAATATGACTCATTGAATATTGTCCAGCCCAATTGTGCAGTAGGGAGCAGAAGTACCAGCATTGGTCATGGAGAAGTCTTGGATGATGATGGCCTTGAAGCCGACATGGAGGGGCTTGACAACGCTAATGTTAACCTCGGAGATGAAAGTTGGCATGAAGATGAATGTGATAGAGACCTGGATGATGAACACAATGATTTCAACCAGGACGACTCCGCAGACGAAGATGAAGATGAATTGATTCCTGAAGATTGCGACAGTGATGTTGATGACTTGGATGATGATGGCAACCACTTGGACTCTGAGGATGATGGACCTGCATTCAAATTTTAATGATTATTATCCTTCCTCCTACTGTCCATTTATTTGCTAGTACATAGGCACCCAAAATCAGAATGTTATGTTTGAACGCTGAGCCTATGAAGCATCCTACTAGTAAGTAAGCACTGCCAAGCCACATTTAACTCAAACTCAACACCCCTCCCAACTTCTGCAAGCACCTTTCCATTCAACCGCACCCAACCGTAAGCGCACCATTTGGTTTGGAAATGCCTAGCGTTTCCACATTCTACTAACAGTTGGATGGGCTCAAATCCCACACTCCTTAGCTGCTCAACAATTGATTTTGTTGTCTGGTGCTAGTTAACATGATTGAATTCGGCTATAAGTCATTGTATGACATTATATCTCCTAAGCCCCATGATGGACTTAGGCAGACGGCACTACATCCTAGAACATATCTGTATCTATCATATAATGGATATAGCTCGCGATAATTTGTGTGTGGACACTACAATCATGATCATTGTTGCTAGTAAGATATAAACTTTGTGCAGTTTTATGCTTACCTGATATTGCATATCTAATGAGACTATCCAATGAGCAGGAAATGATACTGTGAAACCGTTTAGACTAAGAATGGTAAAAATCTAAGCATCTGTGTATCATTTGATACACCTTTATGATGGCATATCAAGTGTCGCATCAAGGCAAAAATTATCAAGGGGTGATAATAGTGGAACTCAGAGTAGATTTTTTAAACTCACTAAAACATAACTAAGACTCGGTAAACTTTGAAAAAACTCGGCCATAGATGGCCGGCACAGATTGGAGTTCAAAACAATACTTGTGCATTTCTGAGAGATAATGGAAGATATTGGGGGTAGTGCGCATGATAGAGAACGTAGATATATGTAGATATACGTAGCTATGTTGAAGTAATTAGTCTGTCAGCCTCCAAACAACGAACGAGCACCGGGACCCATCCCACAATTGCACGAGTGAACAAGTGTCATGAGGAGAGGGGAAGGGAGCAGAGCCAAACACCGCAACTGTGGTATGTTAGCATCTGGGGCTTCCGCGGGAGAAGGAAGGTATTTTTTTCCATGGGAGGGGGAGAAGGGGAAGCCGTGTATGGCTGCTTCTGTCCCTAGGGGGACTGTCAAGGCTGATGACACAATGACAGGAGGGGTCAAGCTCCATCCCATTGTCATTGTCCATGTCAACATCCCCCCCACTCAACATACCAAGCGCGTTGCCAAGGGGGGCAAAAAAGGACCGTTGTCATCGGCATGGGGGTCGTTGTCGATGTCCCCATCTGGATCATTGATTGGACTGCCCCCAGTGCCAGAAAATGAGGAGGGGGGTGCTGGGAAGGGGGGGATGCAGAGTGCTTGGAGGAGCGCGCTGAGCGCTAGTGTCAGGTGGGCTCCAGAGAGGGAGCTGAGGGTCTGGGGGAAGCGGCTGATGGTTTTGGGGAGGGAGCTGAGGACCAGGTAGATTCATGGAGGGACCAGCCCCCCCACATGGACGAACAAGCGCAGAGAAATCTGCAGCGCCATCAGGAGGTATAGGATGATGAAGATGCAGGGAAAGATCTGGAAGTACATGGAAATCTGCAGTGCCATCAGAACGTATAGGATGATGAAGAAGCAGGGAAAGAGCTGGGCCATCAGGAGGTATAGGATGATAAAAAAGCAGGGAAAGATCTGGGAGGGGCATCCTCATATCTGGAGTTGTTGAGGGCAATGGGCAGCACAGTGGGGATGGTAGGTTGCTCGCTGTCATGCAAGATGAGCTAGACTTAGCACGCTGACCGTGGTAAAATTTCAAACTCCGATTCAAACTCCACTTATCATCGCACATCAGTTAGGGGGGATGATAAGGCAATCATCTCTCAATCTTGAGCTCTCACCATGCCTCACCCATCCACCAGGCAAGATCTTCTTGGCACAGTTGATAAAGCTGCACTGTCATTAGCCAAAATCCAATATCAGCAGGTGTTGGAAGCTCAGGAGTCAAACTCTGACTCCAGCTCCAATTCCGACTCTGATTCCAACTCTGATTCTACCATGGACATCACCTCCTCACTCACCCTTTCCTCCAATAGCACTAGTGAATTTTCTGATGAGTCCAATGACTCTGATGATATCACTACACATTATAATCATCTTCAGCACCAAATTGCGATGCTCTGTGATGAGGTCGCAAGGGCTCACGTCCTTAACAAGCCAGATGAACCTCCCCCACGAGCTCCCCAGCTGCACATGCTTGTTCATCACGATAAACACCGCCCTTATTTATTTTGCCAGAAGCTACGTGTCGACCCTATCATTTTTGACGATATCCTCGATCAAATCTCTGATCATCACATATTTTTCAACCAATCCAATAATCCCCAGCTTCCCATTTCCATCCAGCTTGCTATCTTCCTTAATCATGCTGGCCACTATGGCAATGTGATTTATCTCGAGGATGTTGCCCAATGGGCAGGTATAAGTGTTGGGTCAGTTGTGAATTGCACGAATCGTGTGATGATTGCACTGCTTGACCAGCATGATAATTTTGTTGGTTTCCCACACCATCATTCAGAGGATGCTGAGCTTGCTTGGCAATATGCAGAGTCCAAGACTTGTCCTGAGTGGCGCAATGGCATTCTAGCTGTTGATGGCACCACAATTAATCTCTATGCCAAACCTGCTCATTTTGGTGAGACATTATATGACAGGAAATCTAACTATTCCCTTGGCTGTCAGGTATTTCCCCCCCCTCCCCTCATGGTCAACAATTAAATATTTTTAGGCAGCTGTTATGCCTCATAACCTTATCATTGTTGATTATGCTCTTGGTCATCCTGGAAGCATCACAATGCCTATGCTTTCCGATCAACTCATCTCTATCAACAGCACGAAGCCCTTTTGCCAGATGACCATTGGATTTGGGCTGACAGTGCATACCCACTTGAGAAGTGGTGCATAGTCCCTTTCAAGAAGCCCCGTAATGGAAGGTTGACTAAGGACCAGAAGACATTTAATTATCATCTTTCCATAGTGTGCTCATATTTTTTGTGATTTTTTGTGATGGTTTGGTGACTGATTTTTATTTTTATTAGGTTCATGTACGTGTTGAGCATGCATTTGCTGCTCTTAAGGGGCGGTTTCAATCCCTCTGAGAGCTTCGCCTCAATATTCACACAGAAAGAGAGCTTCAGATTGCTGTTCATTGGATTATGTGTTGCATCATCTTGCACAACATGATCATTCGATTTGAAGCACACCATTGCCAGCAGAATGTGAAATTCCCTTGTTCTCAGAGGTGGGCTGAAAGGGAGGCCAGAGAATTTGCAGCTCAAGAGATGGAAGATCCTGATGGAGATGAAGGTGTGGGTGATAGGTCATATAAGGGTACTCTGGGGCAAGCTTCACATTTGAGGATGATGGATCAATTGTTTGACAGTCCTCACTCAAGAGCTCAACACAGGGAAGGGTAGCTTGAAAGGACCAGAATCATATTGGCAACCATAAGGTACATGTACTACTACAAGAGATTAACAGATGTAACAACAGATGTATGTAAAAAAACAATCAAGCAGCTAAAGTTAACATGACAACAACAATGAAAAAAAATGCTGAAAATCACAACACATATTCAGACTGATGGTGACGAGGATGAGGGACTGGCACCTGCTGGAATGGATCATCATCTCATATTGGATCTTAAGGTGCCAGGTCTCAGCCTCCCTTTCCTGGAGGGCAGCTGCAGCCTGAAGGCGCAGGATCTCCTTGTCCTTGGCCTCCTGCTCGTGTTGATGCGTGGTGGCCGAAATGAGGACTTTGTGTGAAAGATTTTCACAGTGCCACTGAAGATCCTTCTTCTGGGCTTGATAATTCATCTTGATGGCATAGTGCTCATTCCTCGACTCCCAGCACTCGGAGATGTCAGTCTGCATGCTCCAGATATCTTTGTTGAGCATGTTGAGGTTGTCCTCCATGTCCGCTGCAGAGGCTCGCTTCTTCTTCAAGTTGGCCGAGCTCTGCGGCTTCCCAGACAGTGATGTCTGGGATGCCGTTGGTGAAACACGATAGTTGGTTGATACAAAGGACGAAGATGCTGTGGACGAGGGAGTGGAACGGCTGTGCGATATCCCCAATGACGATGCAAACAAGGAAGGTTTACATGGCACCTGGCCACCAGGGGAGGCAGAGCCAAACACCTCGCGACTGTGGTATGTTGGCGTCTGGGGCTTCTGTGGGAGAAGGAAGGTGTTTTTTTCCATGGGAGGGGGAGAAGGGGAAGCCGTGTATGGCCGCTTCTGTCCCACCAACCTGGGGGGACTATCAAGGCTGATGACATGATGACAGGAGGAGTCAAGCTCCATCCCATTGTCATCGTCCATGTCAACGTCCCCCCCACCCAACATACCCAGCGTGTTGCCAAGGGGGGCAAAAAAAGGATCGTTGTCGTCGGCATGGGGGTCGTTGTTGAGGTCCCCATCTGGATCGTCGATTGGACTGCCCTCAGTGCCAGGAAAATGAGGAGGGGGATGCTGTGAAGGGGGGGGATGCAGAGTACTTGGAGGGGTATGCTGAGCGCCCATGGGACTGGGCTGAATGCTTGGAGGAGTGCTCTGAGCGCTAGTGTCAGGTGGGCTCCAGAGAGGGAGCTGAGGGTCTGGGGGAAGCAGCTGGGGGTCTGGGGGAGGGGGCTGAGGGTTTTTAGGATGGAGCTGAGGGAGCTGAGGGTCTGGTTGAGGGAGCTGAGGACCAGGTAGATTCGTGGAGGGACCAGCCCCCCCATGTGGACGAATGAGTGAGTAGTAATCTGTGGCATGGTCGACTCCCAGCCGGGAGGTGAAAATCTTCACGCTGATTGTTGGATTGGAGAAGAGGAATGGGTGGAGCTGGTCATACCAAGGGAATTCAAGTAATACTTGTTCTTTAAATCAAATAAATCAAACAAATATAAAAACAATGACAAAAAGCTCACTGTGAAGATTGACGGCCACATGTTCGTCAAGCGGGGTGATGCCAGCACCAGTCTTGTTGAACTTATTGTGGCAATCCCTAAACAACTTCCTAAGACTTTAAATATTTAAATTAGTGGCAACAAATCTGAATAAAGGAGGCCACTTACACAGTGCAGCAGGTTGCTCACTGACGTCAATTTTTTCGGGTCCTCAGCATATAATGCTGAATATTCGGAGTCCTTCTCGAAGATCAGCTTTGACAAAATTCGATGAATGTCCCCTTTGTCCCTGCCAGAGGGATGCTCCTCAGTGCTAGAACTGGCAGTCTTTTTCCCCTTGTAGAAAAGAGTGCATGCGTCGGAAGGATTAGTGGTAAGGTGGGTCACGAGAGTGTCTGTGCGGTGGAGATCTTGGGCCCTAGTCCAATGGACGATTATCTTTGGTCCGGCAGCCTTAGGAGGCTGATTACGAGTGGGATTGGACCCACATCCTCGAGATTTCCCTCTTCCACAGGATGTAGATGGATTTGGGGGCAACTCCATCGCCTTTGGGCGAGTACGACCATTTGCTTGAAGCCTTGCAGAACGGCGGACACATTGGCGGACAGCAGGCATGGTTATTTAGGACTCCGACTTCATGCTGGCCAACTCTTCATTGTTGGCTGTGCTAGAGTGCTTAGCCGGTGTTTTACTGAGTGCTCTAGCGAGTTTAGAACTCTACTCTGATTCCCACTAATATTACACGTGCTTGATATACTGTTATATTCCATTGTACTATGTTACCATGACCAAACAAAATTGGTTAAAATTATAATTCCCGCTACCATTGTCATGCATGGTATGTGATTCATACCATGTCAGATATATATAGAGTGATAAGGAAGATATGAGAGAGTGTCTAGCCCTCTGTCACTGAGTTACTTCTCCATTTTTCCTTTGATTTATTGTCTTGTATTTTATTTCTCACTTTTCAGACTTATTTTTAACTTGTATTTGCATCAAGCATGTGACCTTCTGTTTATTTCTCATTGTTTATTGTTATTTGGCTTCTTTCAGCCACCAAGTTTTGTATCTCTATTTATTTCTGACTGTTTATTTTTATTTGGCTTCTTTCAGCCACCAGATTTTATTTGTCATCACATCATGTGACTGGGAAATAATCTGGTTTGTAACATTATTTAAGCTGACTCAACATGTTTAGTCATGATTGGTCATGCTTTGTAACAACATTTAACATGACTCAACATGTTCACTCATGGTTTGTCATGGTTTGTAATTTCTTTGTAAGATTACACTGTATTTGTAATGTACTTAGTAATAAGCTGATTCATCACCTGGTTTGTAAGCCACATTCTTACCAATCCATCTGATTAATCATGCTTAGTAAGGGGGTCCCCAAAAGGTATAAAAGGACCCCATTTTCACCCATGAAATACAATCCTCCCACTTGACTCTTATCTCAAACCGTGTGAGACCACTAAGACTTAAAGTGCAGGCCAACATAAGTGCCTTGAGGTAATCTAAGATATCATTATCTACTCTAAGTTGTATACTACCTTACAGGGGTTGACTATATAACTTTCGTTATCATTATTCTACTTTAGGTTATATACTACCTTACAGGGGTTGACTATATAACCATTGAACAGCTCTCATTCTAAGCTTTACGTGTATTCATAAGACTCACTCTTTCAACGGAAAGTGAGACACATCTAAGGACGACAAAGTTGAAACAGACTTTCATAGGTTGAAACACAACCTACTAGGCTGAAACAAACCTAACAAATTTATCCAGAACACAGAACATTCCACAACAACTTCATATAAGACTACACAAGAAGAGGACAACAAACTAAATCCTCCCAAGAACTCACCATGTTACCTCCCACGAAGTAGAAAAGTCGGAGACCGTGGACTTAAGGACTGGCAAGAAGTCTTCACCGTGTATAATTGTGTTGTCATTATACACAACTTTCATATAAGACCCTTAAGTAACAAGACACCGTTAGGGAGTGGGTCTTGTCAGTTTTGATTTTCACGTTTTGGCGGTAAATTTGTCCATTCCTGGCAACCCTATCTTTTTCGCTTGATATAGTAATGGGCTGTGCTCATCGATCAATCACAGACCTAGCCTCTTCCTGTTCGTTATCTCATATTCTCTTCAAACTCCCGAATCATCAATGTCGTTTCTCGGCTGCTTGCCCGTATCTGTTGTTTTCAACCTGGAATCGCGTTGTTGTCTTGTTTCTGCTTCGATTGCATGCTCGCTCAGTCATTCGGGTGTGGGCTCAGTTTTTTCCGAAGTTCTCATGGCATCCTATGAAGGTTGCTCGCTCACCACCAATGCCGAGTTTGTGGTCACGTGTGCTCTTGATTCTGATGTGGTTGTTGGGATGAATTGGATCGCTGCCTGGCGCCATGTTGGACTTGAAGACGTGATTTCTGACCCAGAATCTAGCTCCTGTACTTATTTACAAGGTGATGAAATTTTGATTTTGAAGTCTACTACGTTGACTTTTGTTTTAAGAATCTCAGTGTATGGTTGCGACTCGCACCAATTATATTGCGCCTGTTGATATGGTGTCCAATTCATGTCAGTCTTCGTCCTTCGCCGGGGCGGTTTCATCGTCTCGTAGATGTTCAGAGTTGATAATTCGTGACATATTTTTGGGGTCGTATCGTGCTGGTATTCGCATTAGTCCTTTTTCTGTTGAAGTCACGTTGCTTTCTGATGCATGCGCCTTGCATGGTTTAGATCTTACGAACTTTCATACACTGGCTGAGCTGCGCGATCTGTTGTTGCGACATTTCCTTAATGGAGAGTGTGTGGTTCCAGCTGCCCATTTACGGCACGGTGATTATACTGCTTGTCATGAAATTGCTGCAGGATTTGGTGGGCCTTCAGATATGGTTGACTGTATTCTTGGCGCATTGACAGAGACGCATGCATCTGCAATATCAGGTGATCATCTTTGGATTGTCGCTCGGAGTATTTGCAGTGATTTGGACCATGTACGTGTGCCACTAGAACATCATAGGCGAAAAGCTATTTGCATATTGAATTCCTTTCATAACCGTTTGGTCTATGAGGCTGTTTCTAAGTCTTTGCTGTCACTGTTTGCTGAGGTTGAACGCATGTCTAAGTCCTCATTGGAGGCCATAGCGTCTTGGCATGGTTTGTGCTATGTGGGTACGAAAGATCAGTTGCTCAATAGGATTTTTGATCACACTTCCAAGGGAACATGTGTGTTGAATGCACAGGATCATTGATTGGCATGTTCTCATATTGTTGATGAGTGCTCCGTTGATAGTGGAGGACAATGTGATGTCAGCACTGATGTTGCCATGGATGGCAATGGTGATTCAAGCTCGCAGATGATGGATGTGCAGATCAATCTTTTAAGCTCATTGAGAAAAACCATTGCACGCAAGCCATTGCTGTGTTTATTGTGTTGCCATAAAGTGGATCATGATGGCAGTGACAGTCTTTCACAGCTGAGAAAATGTCTGAAATCATACATTGGTGTCCTCCAGAAAGGGAAATGAGTGCAAGCTTTTCATGTTCGTAAACAGAATCAGTATGTTGCGATGGAGATGGAAAAGACTCGATGTACTTCAGAATGGCCTCGTATGGTGTCTGAGGAGCGGAAAAAGCGCGTGATTGAGATTTTTCATGAACAAACTTGTTCTGAAGCGCTAGCTACCTTTGTTTGTTTTGCTTGTGCTGCTGAGTATAATTGCAAAGAGAGGCAAGAGCTGTCTTTTGATGATTTCGATGTTACTCTTCTAAATCGCCCTGATGTGCGCCTGCATAAAGGGCGTGTTGTTGATGAGGGTTATATCAATAAAGCCTCGGTGGACTCGACTATTGGTGCAGGAGTTCCTTGACAATGTGATGTATGAATGCCGAGGCTTGGTGTTTGATTCTATGCAGTCTGACCGTCCTATTGGTGTACATTGCTGTAAGGGATGCACTTCATTGTTGAAAAAAAGTAAGTCTCCTGCATTGGCTGTGGCAAACCATAATTTCATCAGCCCTCTCCCTCTTGAGTTGCAGGACCTTAGTGTTGCAGAAGAGATGATGATTGCGCTGTGCAGAGCCAAATGTTTTATTCTACATTTGCGAGAGGAGTCGTGCAATATACCGAATGCTCAAAGAGGCTTGAAAGGCAATGTGATCATTTTCCCGCAACGTCCTTCGAAAGTGTTGGAGACACTTCCTCCATCGATTGAAGATGTATTAACACCGATATGGGTTTTATTTGTTGGTTCATCTCCACCAACTACCAATTGGTTGCGCAAGCATGCTAAACCGTTGATCGTGCATAAAGAGAAAGTCCAGTCAGCATTAGTGTGGTTGTGTGAACATAACGTACTCTATAGCGACATGCTCATCGATCATGACTGTTTGGATTTGATGAGTGAGGAAGATATTTTGCCAGTTCATATTGAAACTGTGCCTGAGGATGATGCACGCGCCGAAGATGCATTGACCTCACTGATATGATGGCGATCATAATTGCGATGCAAATTCATTGTTTGACAAAGAACCTATTTTTAGTGACAAGGTTGCAGACTCAAGTACAGCATCATCCGCTGAGGATGTCTTTCAACATGTCGTTGTCACTGATGTGGATGGCAATGCTCCAGGTCATGAATTGCATGCAGCTGCACTTCGCCATGTGAAAGAACAGTGTGGTGGTTTTATACAAGTCCCGCATGGGCTGAATCCTATGAACGAATATGTTAATCCTGAGTTACTCCCAAAGGTTTATCCCACTCTGTTTCCAGTATGGAGTTGGGGGGTTTGAGCATCCTCATCGTACAAGTCCAGTATCGTTTAAAAGCCATGTGAAGCTTCTCTTTAGTCTGGCTGATAGGTGTTTCCAGGAGCATTACTCCTTTTTGTTTATTGTGTTTAACATTTTGCAACGTAGAAAATCGCTCTTACATACCAGTTTAAAATTCAAACGGACTTCATTTGGTACAGTGTCACAAAGTTTTGTGTCTGTGTCATCAGCAGCGGTTCATACGGTTGCTGAACGAGTTGTGAAGGGTGATTTTGTTACAGCTTATACTCCAGAAGAACAAAAAGTGTGCCGATTATTGAAGGAAGTGAACAGTGTGACATCACATGTCCCGGGATCTGGTTCTGCACGTGCTGTGATGCGTAGTCAAATCAGAGGCTTAATGTTTGACAAAGGCTTGCCGAATTTTTACATCACAATCAATCCTGCAGATGTATACAATCCTATTGTCAAGTTTTTGGCAGGCGGTGAAATTGACGTCAATGATATGTTGCCTGACGATGTGCCTGACTTTTGGCAACAATCTATTTTGGTTGCTCGCAATCCTGTAGTGGCTGCAAGGTTGTTTGATCTGTACATGAAGTCGTTCTTGAGCGCTATCTTGGGTTACAATAAAGTGAGTGGTGTCCTGTTTCAGCATATCAACGTGAAACTCCGTCAGCTTGATATCAGAAATGTGGAGAATGAATTGATCCCACCTCAGGACTGGTACATGAGCCTTAAGTGTGGAACCCTGGTCATGATCAGGGCGACCCTCCACGCCTTCAATTAGGAAAGAACGTCGAGTAAGTCCAGCTACACATTACACAACAAATAAATCAGCTGAACTAAATAATGACTAGGTATATCAGCTAAACAGGACACACCATTCGTGTATTAGATGCCTTGAAATTGGAGATGGAACCGTTGAGCTTGCAACCTAATGGATTTGATAATAGTGGAAGCTCGTCGACCTCCAATTTGTGGGTGTCGGACGCTGATGGCAAGTGTGCAACTAGGAAAAAGGGGAAGACAAGAATGAGGAACGAGAAAGCTGAGATGTGGTCCGAACCAAACAGCGAGCAATAACGGTTCTCAAAGTCGAACATAGAAAAAAATTCACAGCAAGATTTTGTGTTGCCGGTATGGCATGTTCAAACTCCGCCCTGCCCTGTCACTCGACATCGTCATTACTGGCATCGACAGTGCCAAAGATTCAATCTGATCATCAATCATTGTCATAATAAATGCCCTGAATCATGTCACACTCTGGACAGAGAGGTCAAGGTGGTGGAATTCGAGCCGGTGTGTCCGCCAGTATGGACACTGGGAAGAAATGCACTATCCATTGGGAGGGGGTTCGTAGCGCTCGTATGGAACGTCTCCTTGCCTGGTGCAAGGAAAATGAAGACGCACGCATCAAGCTGTTCTCCGATTCCGCAAAGGATGCAAAGGAGCAAGGTTGGAAGAAGAAACAGAGCGGAACTTCGAGAGATACCTTTTATTCACAGGTCGCACAAGCCGTATTTTCGAATGATGAGAATCCGGAGGTCCAACGACTTTTCAAGGAGGACCCAAAGGCATTTATCAAGCCAGTTTCAACTCGTTTCGGCACGTATGTATCCCGTTCCTGCATTGTCCCTCCTCCCACTAGAATCACTGATCAGATGTTTTAGGCTCAAGAAAAAATATAACGAGTTCAACAAGGAGCTCAAGCAGTCAGGAGCCGGAAAGACGTATGCAGAGCTGCAAGAGGATCCAACGATGAAGTCGTTGATTGGTAAGTTTTAGCCGCTGTTGAACTGCACATGTCTTAATCATATCTCTGTTAGATACAAAGCTCGAAAAATTTCCCTGGTGGCCTGAGCTTCATGGCTGGTGGCGCACAAACCCAGCTTTCAATTACGCCTTCTCTACTGGCGGATACAGGGCAAGATTTTGCGTCCACTGCATTAGAACATTTCGCTATCTCAAAGCAACCACAAGCACCGGCCGCAGGCGACAATGACACTCACACAGATGAGGATGCTGAGGACGGAGAAATAGTTGAGATCAGCGCTCATACTACAGGTGATGCTGGCATTATAGATGCGCCAGATGATATGATGGTTGACCAGCCCCCCTCCATGGAGTCATTCAAATCACCATTGTCAGCACCATCCCCACTGTTATTTTCGGACCATGGTCCTAGCGACATGCCCAACTCATTCTCACTCGCTCCATTACCACACTGGTACCAACGACCCCAACCTCCTCCCATCACAACTTCCAACACACACGGCATGATATTGCTGAACTCTCCTGAGCGCTCACCAGTACCCAATCAAAGCACCACCCACAATTCACCTTTCTTTTCTGATCTCAAGGAGTCATCAGCTAGCCCTCAATCCACACCCAATGACTCGGAAGATTCGGACATTGGTGCTAGCTGAGCGCTGCAGTCTCTTCGTGTCAGCTCACTCAAAGGAAGTCGCGCAAGTTCACCCTCTCTTTCTACAAAGCAGTCTCGTGCACGTGCACCTACTCAGAGTGCTTCACCTCAATCTAGTCGCCCCCCCTCTTCATCATGCAAATGCCCTGGTGGCAGCACTCTCGATCAGACCTCTGCTGCTGCAGATAGGATGTCTCAGACGGCAGATTCCCTAATGACGCACCTTAACAGCAAACGTGAGGATCATGTGGAGCACAAATGCTATAAACGCATGAAACTTGAGACCGAAATTTGGGCTCGTGATCTCAAGGCCCGCAGTGCTCGTGATGAGCGGGAGCATGCGATGCATCTATCTGACCAAGATCATCAGCAGGATGACTCAACAGATGGAATTTGCAAGAATTGAGATTGAGCTATCTCGTGCATGTCGGGAGGAGGAGGAGGCTCGAATTCATCGTATTGCTTTGGAGCGCAGTCTTGATCAAAACTAAGTAGGTTTGCACTATGTTGTCATGTAACAGGTTTTCAGGAAATGCATTCCATGTTGTACTCGATGGTGCCAACTCAGAGAGCTCACTAAAATGCTCCTTTCTCGAGCAAATCTCAAGCACAACTGACCCCTCCTAGAGCTCACCAAAATGCTCCTTTCTTGAGAAAATCTCAAGCACAACTGACCCCTCCTAGAGCTCACCAAAATGCTCCTTTCTCGAGAAAATCTCAAGCGCTACTGACCCCTCCTAGAGCTCACTAAAACACTCCTTTCTCGAGAAAATCTCAAGCATGACCTTGTGAGCCAAAAGGAATATGTATAGGTACAACTACATTTAATATAATACTAACTACCTTTGCTCCAACAACGAAAGCAATCGCATCTTTAACGTGTTACAAAAATCCTGCCCAACAGTTCCAATGTAAGTCTGATCACCTACTGCACCACCCTGTTGCTGATCATCCTCTCCTCCATCACCGTCAGCTCGCCTCAATCTCCGAGTTTGCTGATAGAAGCATATGTTTGAGTCTTCGTGGTTTTCTATTTCCTCAATTTCAACAATTAAGTTGTGCAGAATGAAGCACGAATGGATTTACATGTTCGCATAGTCGAGGTCCTTCTGGCTTTGGATTGGGATGCGAAGCTCCCGCAGTGATTGGAACCGGCCCTTGATAGAGCCGAAGAAGTGCTCTGAACGAACGCGGACCTAGACACTGAGTGAGGACAACAAAAGTATATTAGTACTGATGCTCACTGTTGACAGGTTATAATTGAATGTCCTTTGCTCGGCCGTCAAAGACCCTCCCGCTGGCCGTTTGTACGGCAGCACACACCAAATTCATGCAGCATACGCCGAGTCCGCCCACAACCACTCTCCCGCACCAAAAAACGACTCAGGATGCCAGGAGACCCTCGTTCGTGCAAATATGTTCAAGTCGTGAAGACTCCCAGGTACGCCAATGACGTAGTCAACGATACGCAGATTATGAGGGAATATGACAACCTTTTGGATTGTAAGTCGCTGCGCTGCACACTGAGCCGATAGTAGATACTTACCTGGGCTGTTAGAGAGTAGTCAGAGTTCTTGTCAAAGAACCCTTCGCCGTGCCAACCAGGCTTCTCGTGTAGAGGGGACGGAGTCCCATCTACACAAAGGAAACCGCCGCGCCACTCACAACATGTCTTCTGCTCCACATACGCTTTTGCCCGCTCTCGCTCAATCTGGTCCTCACGATCGAGTGGATCAAAATGTATGGCGCGATCATGCAGTTGCAAGATCGCGATCATGACTCGCTTGTAGCAGTTGTAGATGGTCCCTACGGACACTCCAGCCCAATCGGATATGTCTTCGGTAGTCACAGCATTGCCATAATGGCCGACACCATTGAGAAAGATTGCAAGCTGGACAGCAACAGGAAGTTGTGGATTATTCGAGTTATTATGGAAAATGGGGTGGGCTTGGATTAATGTCGTGAGTTTGTTGAATACCTCTGCATCAACACGAAGCTTGCGGCGAAACTTTTCAGGTGAGAGCAGTGCCCATTCTTGCAGCAGGTGTAACTGCGGTGCGCAAGTCAGAGATGGATGCACATCAAGTACCCGACACTTCTCCACTTCATCATGCAGTGCCCCAATCGCATAAATAAAGTGCGTAAACACTTGATTGCACATGTCCGGGATATCGAGTGATAGGACATCAGAATACGCTGTTGAAAGCGAGGTTACTAGAGAGCTGATGGACAACGTGGATATGATGGATGACGTCAGGGACTCTGGCCATGTTGGCGATGCGGTCCGTATGCTGACATCTGACCCACTATCACCATCCAATCCCTTATCAGAGCTATTGTCAGAGCCCTCCTCGAGGAGCTGATCCACCATAAATTCAATCAACTCCATGTATTGCGCGACCGTAAGGTCATTTGTCGTTTGCTTCAGACTACGAAGTAGTTTTTTGCGATCCGATTCTCGAGGCATCTTCCGATGTCGTTGCAGAATGTTATCAATATGATGGTCACAGTAAGGTACGATGATGATGGGCAGTGGTAAGATATGAGCTTGATTTGTCATCGTTGGAGTTCTAATTATCGGCAAGTCGCAAATTTCTTACCTCTTGAAATTTCTACTGATTTTAACTTTGAGGACCGCTAATGTACGATACAATATCGAGTAGTGTAAGTCTGATGCAATGTCAAAGATAAAGTTGAGACAAAGAAAGCCAAATCTAAATAAACACACATCCAAATATTGGGACTTAATGAGATTACGACAAACCAAAGCCAGTCAGTGTGGCGTTGGAAAAGAAATACTGATGCCTCGCCAATCTTCACACCCAGTGAGAAACGGTCGTAGCCATATCTCCGGAAAACTGACAGAAATATTGTGACAATATTCACGTCAATTTTCGGAGAAAAATGAGACTTATAGTCGATTTTTAGTGACTCGCATTGAGCGAGATATTGTATCATCGATTGTGTTTGTGTACCATAGATTCTAGTATATTCCCATAGCTCCCAATTGACTTGTGCATATTTGCTCATCAACGCAAATCAACCAAAAATAATTGTATTATGAAAAATTACAAATACAATACTCTATATACCATAGCACCCCCACCCGCGCATCAGGATGACGTAGTCCACTAGCTTCTGGCACATGGGAGTCCTTGACCTGAAACAAATCATTGTCAGAGTATACTTGCCAGGCAAGTAGACAGTACTTACAATGATGGCAGCTGCCTCATTCTACAGCAATAGATATCAGTTAAAGTACATTAGGTAGCTTTTAATGGAACTCACCAATTGACTGTCTTGTAACAGTGTATCTGTTGAAGCCGCTGGATGTGTCGATCATCAGGACAATGGTATTGAGCTAGCGATGATGTAAAACAGTCAGTGAATGAACCTGACAATGCCAAATAACTCACAATGTTCAAAATATGTGCATATATGCACCGTGAATAGCGCTGTAATACTTGTCACAAGAATGGCTGACAGTCGAGTGGGTGGGATCAGCAAATGGATTGAGCCATGAAAAAGCCTAATACTTATCTTGTTAGTGGCCATGAGAAAGTTATGTGTCAGATGATGCCAGGATGGTTGAGGTCAACGGCAAGGTTTTGCTGAGAGGAAGACGAGATGATGGAGGGGAAGAAGAAAGCTGAGATGAAGCGAGTAGGGATGGAATGTCCCAATATTGGTCCACTGCATATGACTCATTGACGTCATTGCGTGAAGTGATGGTGCGTGCACAGCTGATGCGCAAGAATGTTCAAACGTTGAAATATTGAGCAAAGTCAAGTCAAAGTTGAAAGAATTTCAACATGTTCAACATTTACTGAGTGCATTGTCAAATGTGTATTTGAAACCCATTTGATAATTGATCGAGCGTTGTTGACATATTGTTTACATTTATCGATTTGCGTAGTTATTACAATATTCCTGGCATATATTTTATATCATCATCGTTTGCCGTAGATATCGCTAGGACCGATTTTCACTGGGCTTCACATCCCACACCGAGACTGTTTGGTCGCACAAATTCGAAACGACGCGACCTCCATCTGGAGAAAATGCAACGGACATAAGACGTCCACTGTGGCCTTCGGACGGAGTATGAAAAGACTTGACGGCAAACGTATGACTAATACACCTCGGCAAGTCAGGGCAGCGGGCTTTGCCACTTTAGCTGGCGCTACGTACTACTTATTTAATTATTGTCATACCGAGCTAAGTGAATTTCAGTGATGGTCTCGCAGGGACAAAATAGTACACGCCGATGAAATCCTGCGAGTAACTAGTTGAGCTATTTGGCTACTGGTTGGCAGGCACCACTACAATCAGTCGGAACGATCGAAGTTTCTGCAAGGGCATCGTCAGTGTAGATGGTGGAATGAGCAACCTGAGATTCACCATCAGAGAACCTGTGAGAAGAAGATATCGTCATATATCGTTATATATCGGAATATATAGGAAAGGTTTTCGTCACATTGTAATATAAAGTGATATAAAGCAATATATGACCATGTAAAAGCACCATAATCAGCATAATCCCCAGCAAGAACTCACCGGTTTACTGATGCACTGGTACCGGAGGACTCTAGTGCTTGTGTGGATAACGATACAAGGACTCTCAAGTCGTGACGGTGTACATGGCATAGGGCAGGAGGCAGCCGCGGCCGAATATGCCTCTGTTGGTAGAAGAACTGCGGATGAAATGGTGATAGGCCACCCGAGTGACCCAAACGGGAGCGGAGGAGGACATACGAGAGTTCCAGGAGTTTACAGTGAGTGTATAGATACCGCAAGGTGTACGGTACTGGAGATGATGCATGAGATCTGAGATGTCAACGCTGACAAAAGTGTGAGAGTAGGCGTGAAGGCGGACCCCGGGCCAATGACGAGCTGAATTAAATTACTTGCATTCTACCAGCCTGCAGCGTGATGCATTGATGGAAAATACTAGTAGTGCTAGGCCATTAACCTATTACCATAACATCAAGATCGTATCTACTACTACCACAGCTGCATCGAGCAGATGTCTCGAGTGCTTGCGCCATCAAAATTATCAAAAAAGCCAACCATCGGACGAAAAAAAAAACGAGCGAAAGAGCGACTACAAAAAAGCCAAAAACAGCAGATAAATTAAAGCGAACGGTCACTGATACCCCAACGTCAGTCAAAAGTATCTTCCTACCGGGGGTGGTAATGGGGGCGGGAACACATCTCCGTCCTCATCCAGAGCCTGGCCATTTTCGACCAGGTACATCGTACGCCTACCAGCCGTCTTCTCATCTGAGGGATAGATCGATGCCTCATCCTCGTCCTCGTCGTCAGCTTGTGTGCCCTTGGGATCTTTCCCCCCCTCTTCGTCATATGTGCTCGAACGCTCATTGTAGACGCTGGCACTGATGTCGCTCCGGGTATCGAGTATGGACGAATGTGAGTGTGAGTAAGCGATGCTGTCCGTGATTTGCTTCCCGTAGCCAGACTCTGACCGCGAGGAAGATCGTGTATCTGAACGCATGTTTACGACGCCTTCTGAGTGATGACTCGAGCTGCCGTGACTGTCAGAAGTAGATACCGACGGGGCGTTGGAGGAGCGAACAGACGGGCCAGATGAGGAGCCAGACCCACTCGTACTGCGCAGAGCAGGCGAAGTATGACTTACTGACGACACGGACGAAAAGTGTTCATGGAATTTCGAGGGGAACGCTGGAGGATGCATAGGGCGTGCATTCGGAACTTGTGGGAGAGGTGAATCTGGGGGTGGATGCCGCGGGGATCCCTGCATGCCATGCATGCGCCGTTGAAGAAATGGAGGTGGTGATATCTCTGAATGCTTTCTCCGTACCGTACCGCCATGTCCGGGAGGATGGGTCTTAGAGCTGTCATCACTGGGAATAACGCTGTGGCTCTGGTACCTCCTCGGTGATGCCTCACCATTGTCATGCTTGTATTGCGGGACAACCGAGTCAGATGCACTATGTGACGGCTGTGGGCGAGGCGAAAATAGAATGCGGGGCTGAGTTTGTGGATGCCGACGAGGAACTAATGGAGCTGTAGAGCCAGATACCACTGCAACCGGTCGGAAAGGTGGCAGTTTCCGCGAGGGCGTCGTCGGCGTAGATGGTGGCACGGGAAGTGGACGCACTGGAACCGGAGGCAGTGCTTGCATAAGTGGTGGTCCAGGAGCCCTTTGTGACGGCGTGGATGGCATGGGAATTGGAGGTGGCTGTGGCAATGGCTGCGTAGGTGGAGGAGCCGCGGGTCGAATAGTGATATGCCGGGGAGAGGTGATCGGGGATGAACGAATGGGGGTTGCAGGAGCCTGGGAGATAGTAGGTGATACCACAATAAGGGGCGTACTGGGAGTTGGTGCGTGAGATATCGGCGTGGATGGAAGAGCGGGAGCAGGCGTAGACGAAGGCACAGGCGAAGGCGAAGGCGACGGCATCGAATTTACTGTCTGCTCGGATGGTCGAGGAGGAGTGGGAGTGGGGGATGGTGTTGCTACTCGAGCAAGTGGGGGACTAGCGCGGTCTTTTCTTGAGTGTAAGACAGGACTTGACGCTCGAGTTGAGGTGTTAAAGTTCAGCTTCAGAGGAGTGAAGCCAGATCGTGAAGGGGATGAAGGTGTTGCGACAAGATGCTTCAAAGGTCTTGGACTCGAAGGAACGGCCATTGGAGGCATCGCAGGGACTGGTGGTATGTAGTTATCATCTTCTTCATCGCTGGCTCGCTGCTTCTTTGGCTTCCTCCGAAAGAAGGCCATTGCGCGAGATTTACCCTTACTTGACTTCCCTTGCGACTTGCTTGATGACGCAGAGAGATAACCTCCATCCGAAGAATAGCCGGGCGCTTCATCAAAACCGGAACGCAAGTCCAAGGCTGGCGGCTTTCCTTTCTTGCCTTTTCCTTTCAGTTTGCCAGACTTTTTGAGACCAGCACTGTCAGAAAGATATTGACCGTCGCTCACATACCCCGCTTCAGACTTTGCGGAATTCGGTGTGGCACATTTGCGGTCGGTCTGACGTGTGATATCCTCACTTGATTGGTGTCCCACATTATTTGACGGCTTCCCAGACGAATTGGACATGCTTCCGAGCCTCTCCCTCTCATTGACTGGCGTACTCAGCGGAGGCAATGATAGCGTCAGCTGCGCGGAAGCAAAGTCATTGAAGTGCACGTGGAGAGGTTCGAATACGCTCGGCTTGTGCATGTGTATTTGCCTTGCGGATGCAACGTTGTTTTGCGGGGAGGACGTCATTGACGACTCGTCGCTCGCAGTATGCGAGCCAAAAGTGAGGGCAGTCAAAATCTGCGCGAGTGAACGCAGCAATGATGAAGTGAGCAAAAGAACTTGATTGAGCGTTCAGCCATATCTGAGATGGTGACGACGTACTTCTTCTACCTCCGTGTCAGGAGGGATATCCTCCAGTTCCTCTGCCTCCTCAGGCAAGGGGCTATTGAATATCCAATTCGCGACGGTGGAATTGTGAATCCCAAGCTCAAGGGCAGTCTCGAAAACTGACGCGCGAACGACACTAGAATCTGGTCTTACTCCGGACGGCCTGAGCTTCGTGGGACGTCTGCGGACTTGGGGGATTGTGTGTGACATGTTAATGTAAAAGAGAGTTCGAAGTAAATGAATAGGACGGCCGCTGCGTCAAGGCGAAAAGGAGTAAAGATCACTGGGTTCCTGCAGTGAGTTCAAAATCTAGCCTTTGAACCAGACAAAGGCCATGCGTTGTTTGCCTGTCAACGCAACAAAAGATGAAACTTGAGTGGATGTGAGCAGAGTTTGAATGCGGTAAGCAGCAGGAGAAAAGCGGTACCTGGGATATGATGTGCTTGCAACAATCAAATTTACCAGCCAATATAGTGAAGGTGAATGAACTGACTTCAGTTGCAACGAGCTCAAGTCAACGACTTGTCAACAACCGAAATTCTCGATAAACGTCGAGCACGAAAGAAAAACACGAAGCTGAGCAACCGAAACCGCGATTTCTTGAAGGTCAATTGATTTCCTTTTAGGGACAATTGCATTTGAGACTTTCAAATTCCATTCATTGTGAAAGTATCAGGTCACATGACGTCGAATGATGTTCAACAGGACCCATGATAACTAGGGCTCTCCTCCCTAGCTTCGAATCTCTACCTTTCTCAGTTTCAAATAATCGATAAACAAGCTTTATAGCAACACTAGGGAAAGTGGAGGTTGAGTGGGACTGCAGGGTAACGTGATTAACCCGCAGATGCCGGGAATATTATGAAAAACGCGACGCGAGCATCGACCCTGCAAAAACAATCACCGTTTCTAAGGACCAGCTGACAGTGGATTAATATTTAATGCTGCACCACTGCAGCTTGCTGCAGTCAATTGGATGCAGCTTCGATTTCTTCCGAGTGACTACTAGTAGACGCTTGGTTTGAAGATGCGTGAACGCGTTTGCTTGATGATACACTTTTGACAGCGGCGATCGCTGTTTCTAGTAGGTGGCCTTGGAAAGCCGATGGGTTGACAACACTTCGGAGTGCGGGAAGCACTTTGACCTTCCTACGGCCGTATTTGTCCAGGCATTCGCCTTTCTGACACCTCTAGAGAAGAAGCCAGAGAAATTATGCGGCGAGGTCGTCATGTTAGTGCCACCATTTGTGCTTGTGACTGCCGATGTGACAAATGCTATCAACAACTCGGATGCAGAAGACGCGATATCTCACCAATGTCTCCACACTAATGCCGTGGTGTAGGGAAACGGTAGGCCGGCCCCAGCAGTGCAGCACCCATGTTCGGCTTGAGGAGTTATTTTTATGTCATCTTCGACCATATTGTCCAGTGCAGCCTTAAGGATGCTGCACAACATCTCTGCGGGAAGTAAGTGGACAAAACATGTTTGCTTTTTTTGCACCATTGACCGCTAGTTGGCTACCAGATCAGATGAAGCTGTAGCAGATCGTCATATTCGCTGTAATGATAGACCAACCTCAAGCCAACCTTGTCTGAAGGACCTGCGAGAGTATTAGGGGTGGTGCGGATATTTGGCAATACTATCGTGAATGCGATACACCTAAAAAGTGCATCCTCTTCAAGTCGGGCATCAACCGTGCTGTCCATGACCTGCTCAATTCATGTGCGTTAATATTGGCCATCCACTCGAACACCTACGGTTCTTACCTTACTATTGAGCTAAGAATCAACTTGGCGAGTTGACATAAGTGGGGTGTTCGTGATCTGCCATGGTGAATCAACCCTGAATTTTCCGCCACGGATCCTGAGGCACTCAAAGATACATGCATCGAGGGGCTGGAAATACGAAGCATTTATTGTCGAGTTGAGTGGGGAACAACACATGCATTGACTGCGTCGATGATGAGTCCAAGAGACGACACTACCAGAAGAGGGACGTCCCTCCACTCGTCCACGACGGTCAGGGAAGACTGATTGACGAGAATTCGTTCGGCGTCTTCAAGTCAGGGGCAGTATTTGCCCACATAACATTCTGACAGAGAGTCCACGAGACGTCAGGCATCGTTACAGAGCAAGGACAGAAGCTAACACGTATCCTCAAGGTGCGCACTAAAACATCATCGAAAAATACGATCAAATGAATCGCAGATGCACCAAGTTGGTAGATGATTCGGACGAACCTCGTATGTTCTCAGGGGACCGCTTCAAAGTGAGACTCGTGATTACGTTAGGCCTGTTGCTGTGTAATTCTATCAATACCTGCACAAATAAATGGACTCACGATCACCCATCCTCAGGCTGCACATCGTAAGCATAAAGTCTGCCTCAAACCCAGTGTTAGGAAGGACGTTATTCTTGGTCGTATAGTATGCACTACAGAGCGAGATTCTGCGAGGCGTTGGGCACTATGAAAGGCCAAGACCAGACCAAAAAAGGAGCTCGAGGGCAACAGGTAGTATGTACAGACATAGCAATTGACGTCATATCAATCTATATATGTAATTGCCGGTCAACCGTGCGGTGAGAATAAACTTCCTAAGTTGGGAATAATTTAGAAATGGTGCGACTGGTGATTCAGAAAAGTGGCACGATTACAATACGCTCTTATAACTGGCCCGAACGTTGCGTGCCGTGAGTCTTTTGCTCTCCTACCGGCAGTAGCGCAGCAATGAATATGGACGGCGAACTCCACGTTGACGACGTTTCAAACGATGAGCTCAGTAACTCGCTCACCATGCTCTTAAATAATCTGTCAGATTCAGAAACCTCCTCGTCCCAAGCATCATCTCCACCAGACTGGGCTCAGCTTTCCTCTCTCTGGCCGCAACAGCCCTTGGACTTGAATTCTGACCAGAATTCCAAATTTCCTGATCTTGGCGGCTCTTTCAACTTCTCTTTTCCTATGGACCTTGATCTCAATGCTGCATTGTCCATGGCTGTCGACCCAAGTACATTGCACTATCATAACACATCTCCACAGACTATGTTCGACATGAATTCTCTTCATATCCAGCCCCAAGATTTACTTTCCTCTTTTCCGTTCACTTTCTCATCACCTACCCTCAGCTCTGCCTCAGCTTCTTCCAGCTCGGCGGATGAGAAATCACCCCGGATGGGCATCTCATCCGGTACGTCCGTGTCCCCGGTCATGGTACCGATTAGCTCGGGTACAGGTATGCGTGGTCTATTTTTTTTCTTTTCACTAGCTGTTTTTTTATGCATGGAATATCACAGACCCCTTCTCTGGGGTGATTATGCAGGCAAAATTGCCCATACCCCGGCTCATATCCTCTATTCCGGCATTACCTTCCTCCAAACCACCAAAACACAAGCCGGAATCTCAACCTTATCTCTCATCTTCGGCGTCATCCTCCCCTTCCCCCGGTCCGACTACTCCCACTTCCGACTCTGGATCATCCGCATCTAATACTCAGATGGCAGGTGCTGCTGTCATTAGCCGCCCAAAGACTAGTCATACAACTATCGAGCGCCGTTACCGTACAAATCTTAACGCGCGCATTCAGAGCCTCAAGGCCTCTGTCCCTGCTCTTCGCGTTCTAGACCAAAATACTACCCAGGAAGGTGATGTTGTAGATGAACGCGGGTACATTGACGGTGTCAAAGTTGCGAGGAAAGGAAGTAAGGCCAATGTGCTCGGAAAGGCAGTTGAGTATATCCGGTGAAATAAATTTATCCCCTTTGTAATCGTACTTGCGCTGATCGTCGTAACAGCGTTTTGAAAAGACGTGAGATTAGGCTGAGGCGCGAGCAAGAAGGGCTGCGTACCCTCATCCTTGGAATTCCCGGTGCTCAACATCTCCTTGCTGAATGGGACCATGAGTGGGCCAAAAAATTTGGAGGCCCAGAACGTGATGAAATCGACAATGATGCTGAAGCCTACGAAGCAAGTGATGATGAAGATGGCGATGGGGAAGACGAGGGTGACGACTCTGAGCGCGCCCGCAAGAAGCCCAAGTTAACAAAGGCACCTGCGGCCAAGAAGGATAAATCGCCTGCTGTTTCTGCTGCCGCTGTTACGCCCACACCCATGGCCGAGGGTATCCCCGGAGCACTGCCGGAGAAGCGCAAGCGAGGTCGACCCCGTAAGATCCAACCTGGCGCTCCGCTTCCGATTGTCGCTGCTGCACCTATTTTGCTCAGTGACCCTGTCAGTGCGCCAGTCCAGGGCGATGTTACTATGCAGGCACAGCCTCAGCAGTATCTGCTTGCTGTCTTTGCGCTCTTCTCATTTTTCAACTCGCCCTTCAACTCAACAGGTGCTTCGCATCCTCACACGCACCAAGGTTCGGTACTATCCCAGGTTACCGATTCCACACTTGTTGCTACTACTACGATGTGGTCATGGAGCAGCGCCATACAAGCCATTCATCTGATCGCATCTGTTCTGGTTCTGTTCACAATCATCGTCCCATGGCTACCTCTTCCGGGATATGTTCAACGTGCCAAGATCATGCGTCTCATACCCTTTAATTACCTTATTAGCAGTCGAGCACCACTTACAACTCACGAGGTGGCGGAACCCTTTTCTCCCCCTCTCTCCCCTGATATCAGCGACTCAGAGTCAGACGCGGATTCGACCACCACGGAGAGAACTACCCGCCAAGAGCAAGGTCCATTGTCAGATGCACTTGCTCAGAGCGGCTCCCAGGATGAACGTGATGCTCTCATTGACGCACTAGGATTGAGCACCAGTGCACTTGGAGCAGTCCGAAGCATTTTCACCAGGCGTATGGTGAACGAGGCCTCCGACTTTGAACTTGAGCGAAAGGCATGGATTCGCTTAGCGGAGCTCGTTGCTCTTCACCCCGCCTCAGCTCCAGCCCTTCTACGTCTTCGGGTCTATTTGCGTCTTTCATCTATGTTAGGCACATCTGGCAAAACAACACAACACGCAAGTGATCTGGCGACACTGGCTCTTCTTGCCCATTCACTCCCAGCATTCTACATAAAGGATCGTTCGCAAAGGTTATGGAAACGTGCTCGTGTTGGGGTGGTCTGCCCTTACGAGCGATTAGTGCTAGAAACGCTCTCTCTCTCCGAAGCCGCTCTGACACTTACATCCTCGCCCTCCACCACATCCTTAACGCCACTTGGTGCCCTCGCCACGACTCTCCTACGCCAACGTCTCCGCTCCCACACATCCAAACTTTTCGTGCAAACTGTTGCCCATTCGCACAGCGTCTCACTTTCTCAATCCCACAACGTAGAGCAAGAAGCCAGGTGGAACGAGACCATCAATGCAGGCCGGAGTCTAGGTGGCGTCATCGGCGCTATCTCCGACTCCTTCGCTAAAGTACGGGAGAACAACATGTTGAATGTGAAAGACCTAGTCGTAGACGATGAGGACATCAAAATCGTGCTGAACACCATCGTTTTATTCCGGCGGATCTTTCCGTCTCGGATTCTGTGCTGCGATGACACTAATGACGAAGTTTCATTCATATTGTCTCCCCCACCCAGTCCGCCCGCGAGAGGACCACAGAAGGAGGTGGTGATGCAGTTGCGTCGGGCATTAGGGTCGAGTGTATTTGAGGAGCAGAGCGAGGATCGGGATGAGTTGGAAGATTCGCGGGATCGTGCGGTGGATATGCTTGTTGAGTATGAAAGACGGGGGAGAAGTCGTGTTTGATATGTTTGTACTTGAGATGTGATAAATGGAGATCTTACAATATATTAGTATTTACCCGCTTGTTGTCGGTTGTACTATGTACAGACTTTTGATTTCACTTTGAACAACGCGTTTGCATTTGGAATGTACACTCATCCAGGAGACATGGAAAATTACACCAGATAATTGTAACATGGTCAGACCGCCGCCACGCATAACCGTTACACCAAAAGGTGAAATACTGAAAGCTTAGCTTTCAGTATCAGCGACGGTATATGTACTGATTATGAGAACTCAGGTAAGCCAGCGTGCTTACACAGCCTTCCTGAACCATTCCGAACCATAGATATCATTTGTCTCGACGTCCTGACCTTCAGCCTTCAACGTTTTAGCAGTAAGTCACGGTTTTTGGCTGATGTCCACCGGCGGTGCTCTGTGCGAATGAGATTCTAGCTAGGGGACGTATAAGCCCCGCCTGCCTCTTTACTAACTAGGTAATACGGGAAGTATACTAGGTGGCCATACTATGGACGAATTGGGACCGATAACATGACGAATTCGAAGGCGAAGAACATGATAATGCATCACGTGTCTTCTAACTAGCCTGTAATAATGCAATAATATGACACTGTCGCTTGCGAGGAGAGACTACGACACACGCGAGGACTACCGACTGCTCCAACGGCCCCGGAAAATAAACAATAATACACAGAGTAAAAGAGAGAGAAAAGAAAAAGAAAAAGAAAAGGTGTGGGCTTCGTTGTCAGGGGTGGAGAATAGGGGTTTTAGGGACTTCTCCTATGGAGGCGGTCATAATCATAGGCGGCTGCATATCATCAACGTGAAGCCTGCGGACGTCCTGAGGGGAAAATCGAGTCCGACAAAGGGGACATGTGTGGCGCAAAAGATGACCGAGACACCTTCGGATGGGCAAGTTAGATGAAAACAACACACAATCGATGAATCGAGTACTTACTTCTGGCAGAATACGTGTCCACAAGGTATCGAGTGCGGTGAATTCCTGCCAGTCATGTAGCCTTCCATACAGACATCACAAGTCGAGGATTTGTTGAGCACCAACATGGTTGGAAGACGATGGAGTGATTTCCTTGAGGATGCGAAAGAAGCTTACCGCAGCTTGATCGCCTACTCTAGCAAGGAGGTATCGTGCATGAAGGAAGGAGAGAAGGAACTTGTTAAGAACCTACTCGGGTATATGGGAGAAGGAAGGGATTTAAGCCAGCAAAGGCTTAAGAGCCAGACCTAACGTGGGTAGCGGGGTGGGTGGTGCAATGTTGTGCAGGGGAGGAGCGAATGTTGAATAGACTATAAGAAAACGCGAGGCAACTCAGCGACGTGAGATAGAACTTTGCTACTTCCTTGAGGGCCCTAGACAAACCTATGTGAAATGATCACATACTAAGTTGACACGATCAATCACATGGATGGAAGTTCCGATCTGAGGGGCCGTTCCCTGTATTTGAAAAAGAACCATGCCCAGTGTTTGTAGACAGACCCAGCAGCAGAGTTAGATGGTTGGAATACTTGAAACCAACTTGGTTGGCAAGCCACAAGCGAGAAAAAGTCGCAAAAGCAATACGCCGAAGGGGAGTCGAACCCCTGCCGCTTGCTTGGAAGGCAAGCATGATAACCGCTTCACCATCGGCGTGTGTTATGGTTCACACATTGCAACATATTGCAACCTTAGTCGGCGACTTCCGCAGTTATCACGTCCCTTCTATTCCATTCACAACATCCCACCGACCACGATCCGCTCCGCGCTCACTCCTCTAGTTTGACTAAAGCAAAGCCTGATAATCTGTGGAACTTTCGTTCTGCGAATCACGATACGGTGTAATGTCGCTCCAGCACTTTGGCAAGGGTGCCCTCCGTGTCGCCAAAAATTACACCAAGGGCTATTCAGACACGCAGGCAAAAGTCCGGGATGCAACATCTAACGATCCATGGGGGCCATCAGGAACTCAGATGAACGAGATCGCTCAGCTGTCATACAATCAGTGCGTGATCGTTAGGCAGCTTGCCTGGTGGTCGTGGTTCGCCAGCAGTGCTGATGTGCTATTGTTCTCAGGAATGACTTCGTCGAGATCATGGAAATGCTTGACAAAAGGTTGAATGATAAAGGCAAGAATTGGCGACATGTATTCAAGGTTAGCTGCCTTGCTTCGGATGGAGGACCCGAATTCAAACTCCCTCCCAGTCACTCACCGTGCTGGACTACCTCCTACACGCTGGTTCTGAAAATGTTGTCCTATATTTCCGTGACAATTTATATATCATAAAAACACTCAAAGAATTCCAATATCTGGATGAAGACGCGAAAGATTGCGGTGCCAACGTCCGGCAGAAGGCTAAGGATATCTCCAACCTCCTTAGTGATCCAGCACGTCTACAGGAGGAGCGCCGGACTCGGGCAAGCATGCGCGACAGAATGATAAGAGGGCAAGGCAATGGAGAAGAAGACGAAGATGTTGGGAGGAGGAGCTTTGCACCTCCTCCTGGAACGCCCCCGCGGAAGGCCAACCGTGGTGCCGATCGCGATGAAGACGAGCTCCGTAAGGCGATCGAAGCATCGAAAAGGACTCTTGCGGAGGAACAGGGCCGGAAAGCTGAAGAGCAAGACCTTGCCACAGCAATACGATTAAGTGAGGAAGAGGAGGCGAAAAGACATAAGGCCGTTGAAGACTCAAATGCACACGCGTTATTCGATGATCAAGCGCAGATGTACGGTAGTCCATATCTATGCTTGATTTCAATTGATGATCTTGTTCATTTCAGATCCTCGCCGAACGGTTCCAACAGTAACAATCCATTTCCTTTTATCGATCCTACTCCATATGCAACAGGCTTGCAACCTCAGCCCCAGATGCAACCGCAGTACACTATTCAGCCTCAATACACGATGCAGCCACAGTTTACATCATTTAACCCATACCAACAGCAGGCGCAACAGGAAGCAATGCAGGTATGGTAATACCTGGTTTTACTGTGAATTTATTGAACGTTCCATTAATAGGCAGAGTATTTGAGGCAACAACAAGAATGGCTTCGTCAACAGCAAGAAGCACAGGCACAAGCTCAGCAACTGGCCCAACAAGCGGCGCAAGAGGAATGGTTCAGACAACAACAACTTCAAGCTCAACAGCAGCAGCAGCAGCAGCAGCAGCAGCAGCAAGCCTTATTTGCGCAACCAACTGGATTCGGGTATGTCATCGCTTTGATACGATGCTCGTTACGTTGACCTCAAATCCTTACTTCAGTTCCAATAATCCCTTCGCTCCTGCTTCTTCACCTATCCCAGTATCATCTGGGACACCAGTCAATGGCACCTCTGGGCCATCATTTAATCTTCAAGGAACCTACTCTAACTCGAATGTACCTTCTTATAACTCTTCACCTGTACCCTCACAAGTGTCGTCACCTTCCCCAGCTGTCAGCAGCACATCCACAGGCACAGGTGCGGGCCGTGGTGGTCCGAGTCGGGCAGACCAAGAACACTCGCATCTTGCCAGTCTGTTTGCCAATCGCGACGATGGTCAAGATACATTCGGGAATATCGGCGCACTGCGCTATGGGCACACGCAAGCGGGTTTACTGGCAGCACAGAAGACAGGACTTGGGACCAAAAATAATCCCTTCCAGTTGCAGCAGCAGCAACAGGGTCAGAATGCAGAGCAGCCATTTTTCTCCATCTGAGGAGAGGCAGATGGGTGGACGGTGTAATGATGATTTATCGCCGGATGATGACTTGGATTATGAATTTCCTTTGTCCCTGTGTCTCGGATTTCTGATGTTGTATTTATTACCTCTCTTCCTTACTTTTTGTGAAACTACCCGATACCAAATTTTACACTTCTGACACGCTTCTCGACCGTCTTACATAATAACCAACGTCATCACCACTTCCAGTCCGGACCCCTAGTTAGTAATATTGGTAGCCCATCAACCTTATACAAACTTTGGCTTTAGCCAGATTCTCAGCATCAGTAAAATCACACGCCGTCGCACAAATCCCCACCTAGCCCTCATACCAGACCGTGATATCATGGAATCCAATAATGGCGCTGCTGATTGTGTACTTATTATCGTACGCCGCTCTTGTGCAAGCAAGTCTATTTGATATACTCACACAAGGAATGAACAGGTCGCCATCATTTTCCCCCCTGCCGCAGCAGCTTTCATCTCAGGCTGCGGCTGTGACCTCATCGTGAACATCTTGTTGACTCTGTAAGTACTTCTTCCCCGCGCTGCAAACTCTGCATTTCACTCATGTCCTGTCACTGTCAGGCTCGGATACCTTCCCGGACTCCTCGTGCGGAATTGTGCTCATCTGTGTGATTGTTGTGACTGACTCTTTCTAAACATATATGTAGCACGCGCTCTGGCTCATATTCAGGCGTGTCAACGTTCAGGGGAGACGTACTAGGGGTAGTTATCGATGTGAGTACCTGAGAATTTTGCGCATGTCATGTGTGTAATTTGCCCTTGTAGACACTGGTGCGGAAACACCCGCTCCAGCGCCCCAGCAAAGTGCTCCACAGCCACCTGAATATGGTGCCACGAACCAGCCAAGTGCCTCACAGCCGACCACATACGCAGCAACGAGCCAGCCCGTTGATGCTCCTCCGGCAGTCAAGACTTGAAGAGCAGCATGACCCAACCCACGCACGTGGTGGTTGAACGAAGTTCGTTCCCAGATCACCTGGACTGTAATCCGAGTCATACGGGAAACGTTGAGAAATGTCTATCCAGTTTCGTGCTTATCACTTGCAATACATTTGTTTGAATCGCCGGAGTGTTGTTTACTGGATCTGGATCTCAATATAGATTTGACCGTACAATGGGGGGTGCGTCATGGGAAGTCTCAAACGATGAGAGGTGCTATAGCACCTACCTGGAATGAAAATAGACTTTATCGGCGTGCTAGATCAGAATTCAGTGAGGAAAATCGCCGGTATCCCCCCTGGTCATCCTCCAACCATGTACTGTAGCACGAACTTCCTCTGCACCTGGATCTTCCGGGAACATGGGCTGTACGGCATCTAACAGTCAGAAAAGAATTCATCAACACGTGGATCAAGCAAACCGGATATTTGCGCGTCACTATCTCCTCACAAACCCAGCCTGCACCCTGAGCTTTGCGGAAAAACCCAAGATCCCGATCTGCCAAATGCGGTCGATGATGGGAGTAGAAAACCAGCACGCATGGTGCACTTGAGGTATCATCGTTTGCGGAGCGAGAAGCTAAGCACATATCGCATGATTTCAACAATGCATCATGCTAAATGCGTTGAGACACCAATGATTGAATGGACCATAGCGATCTTACCTGCGAGTGATTGAAGATTAAGTCTGATAATATGATTAAGTGAAATCCAGTTGAGGCATCCTTTGGGAGTGCCCGCATTATGCTGTCTGCAGGGTGGCCCCACATATATCCCTGAAAAATGAGCAATCAAGCAAGCTACGAATGCTCCCAAAAAATACCTGAGTTTCAACATGATCCTTCTCGTCAGGAGACAGATTTTGTCTCGCGTTGAATTCCAAGTTATCGATGAGGACCGCCTCCGGGTAATCTGTCAGTACAACCTGTCCAATGAGTGAGGCAAGGCGGTGGAACTGGCGTGGATATGTTCAGACTTTTTTGGCGCCATTTTGTGCTGCGACGAGTCCCGGGAGACCTCCACCAGCCCCGAGTTCGAGTACGCAGCGATCGCGTGCTATCTTTGGATTTGAATCTATATATGATGCAAACGCTAATGCTGCATTCCATCTGAATTGAACGCAAGAAATTAGTAGCGTCCGGTGGGTGCAGAGTCCAAATAGCAGTACAGATGATGAGCCCATAACGGATGCGATCCTACCAGGCGGATTTTGAGATCGGGGAAGGCGTTTCGAGTGCATGTTGCAAAGGTTGGCGGAGGTGTTGGCGGACGTGGAGGTTCCTGTAGTTGAACAAATACATTAATCTTTTGGGTGGTAGCATCTATATATTAGCACAAACCGTGAAAACATCACCGAGATAAAGATCCTCTTCGCCGCCTTGCATTACTAATGATGAATGACCGAAACGAAGAAAACCGCAGTGCAAGATTGGTGCAAGAAGTTGAACGGTGATCCGATCAGTGTTTCGACGATCCAAATCGAGAATATGTTTCACAAGGATAGTATCCGGGGATTAAATATTTGTACAGACCTTTCTCTCGACGTTGTATTAACGCTACGGAGGCTACCGTGACGCATATGGTTATGGATGGCCAACATCTGGATAGCCAACATCATTCGTCTCTCAGTCATTCAACCCAAAGTTCTTCTTCTTCTGCTATCGACTTAACTGTCACTATCACGGGCCTTGCTGGCACTTCAGCTCCTCCGAGTCCGAGTCTGTCTCCAACACTTCATCCTTCAGTGGATGGTAGTCGTTCCGTCGCTCGCAGACGAGCCAGTTGGGCAAAGTTAGATGCAGGGCAAGATCCCTTACGCCCAGTAACTATGGAGGCGGGTCCTTCAAGAATATCGCCCCGGCCATTTACTGCAGACGAGGACCCGGTTTATTTTCCAGACAACGGATTCTTTGCAAATGCATTAGCTTACAATGGGAGTTCGATTTACAACGAATTACCCTACACTGCTGCACAAGCTGGTCCATCCTCCGCCTCGTTAATTTCGACTCCGGAGTCTGACCTTGACTCATCCAAGGACGGAGACGATGTCCATCTCACTGGCACCAACTCACAATGGAAATCTACAGATGGAAGTTGGGCTAGTGCTAATGATTTGACCATTGACACCGAGCGCACGGGAGGTGCTACAGGCCCCACCAGGCGGAGGACGCTGCGTTACAGTTCCTCACCTTCTCCTCTCAAACGAACGGGATCAGCATTCATGGTAATGTCGAAGCACCTTCAACGTGCATCTCTCCGCGTTGTTAATCTGTCAGGCCACGCCTTGGACAATTCAATCCGCATACCAGATGAAGACTTGGACGATGGCGAGTATTCTCTCACACAAGATAACAAGGAACCTCTCGAAGAACAATGGAACGAACAACAAGTGTTCCTTACCAGAAAGCTGACTCCCTTACGAGGGCGCACTCTCGGTTTCTTAGAGTCCTCCAGCACGTTTCGTCTTCGCCTCTATGGCTTCCTTTCTCATCCGTATGCCTCTTCTAGGTTTCTCCCGCTCGACAATATTAATCATCCTTGCAGATGGACCGAACCTCTGATACTCTGTTTAATAATTCTTACTGCCTGTGTATTGATATCTCAAGCGTCTCACTCGGTCCTTCTTCCCTCGGATCAGTCTATGCCGACCTCACTTAAGGGTTTCTTTTTTGCTTGGGAGGATTATGTTCTTTTTGGGTTGTTCACCTTATACACGTAAGTTTCATACTGGTCACCATCCCCTCAGCCTGATCCCTCCTGTTAGGTTTGAAGGAATTGCGCGAATATGCGTTTCTGGATTTCTGCTGGATCCTGAAGTTCCGATATCAGCTTTCTTTGTAAGTTCGACATCATCAATAACGTCGACTTCGAGGTTAGGTCCTTCCGCATCCGGTTCCTTGTCACGCGGCCTCTCCTTAAGGCCCTTCTATGATCGTATATCGCGGCCTTTCAAACTTTCCGAGGCTACCCCGTCGCGTTCGATGCCTGACATAGTAGTTGGTCCAAGCAATTTGCCTCACGACGCTTCGCGTCAAGAAAAACAGACTATAGTAGATGAACCTCCTTCACGCGCCCATCTCCGGAATCCCTCAGAGCCAACTTTCTTCTCCCGTGCCCTTCGGTCAGACCAGACACCTTCGGACGTGATCTCATTGCCATTCCGATTAAACATCGATAATGCACGCGACAAGGTGTATCGTAATATGCCATACTTGCGCCAAAGCTGGGGAAGAATTGACTTCATCGCCATTCTCAGCTTCTGGTTGAGCTTTGCACTCGCGATGGCAGGCGTGGAGCGTGGGTCTCATCATGTCGCTGCGTTCAGAGCGATGACTGTGCTGCGAATAGCAAGACTTCTCGCTATTACTTCTGGAACTACTGTGAGTTTGCGGACGGGATTTTACCTATGGGCATTTACACAAGTATACAGACAATCATGCATTCACTGAAGATCGCTCGGCCGCTGCTTACTAACGTGGCATACTTTGTTATCTTCGCTGCGGTGCTATTTTCGTGAGTCTATCCGGTACCTGAATGCTTATCGAACATGAATTATTCTCGAAGGATAATTGGCATCCAATCGTTCAAGGGTTCTTTTCGACGGAATTGCTATCTTCAGCCCACCCTCGGAGAAAATCAAACGCAAATATCCCAATCTTGCGGTGGTTACATTGATCCGGGTACCCTAAATGTCTCTCCTTATTTACAATTGGATGGTACATCAGGCTCCGCGGCCAAGGGTTATATCTGCCCTTTGGGGCAGGTTTGTCAGGTTCGTCGCTTGGAGCTCCTTCGACAGACGACGATCTCATGATTTCGGATCAGGAGGGAGACAATCCAAACAGTGGCATCCAGAGCTTCGACAATATTTATTATGCCGCGCTTCAAGTTGTCGTCGTGACTTCAGCCAATGGCGTATGTGTTTTTTATTCATATTTCTGTCGCGCTAATGTCCTCTCAGTGGTCCCCGATCATGTACTCGATCATCGACGCCGAATTTTTTGTCTCCTGCTTCTATTTCATTGTCTGTATCCTCGTGTTGAACATCTGGCTTATCAATCTATTCGTTGCTGTAATAACGAACTCGTTCTCTGCCATACGTGCCGATACACAGAAGAGTGCCTTTGGTGCTGCACCGTGTGTTTCTTGAATTTTCCATATACTAACGCTAATGTTGTTCCAATTACAGACTAGGACTTGTCGTCGAAGAGCAAGAAGAGGGTTGGTCAGACGGGAAACACATTTCTCAGAGCAACTCGCTCAAGGAATTCTACACCCATACGCGCTGGTGCTGGGTATTTCTGGCTCTCGCGTCGCTCGTGGTACAAGCCACCGCCAGTGCTGATATGAGCGACCTGCATCAACAGATACTTGACAAGTCAGAGCTAGCGCTTACAGTGGCCTTCGACATCGAGATCATCATGCGCATTGTAGCAGAGCTCCCAGCTTGGCGAAGATTCTTCCAGCATGGGAACAACTGGCTGGATCTTGTGTTGGCTGTGGGGTCGAGTGTTATTCAGATTCCGGCTATTCACAACTCGGAGCTATACCCCTGGTTGACGATATTTCAACTAGGGAGGTTCTACAGGGTGATTCTAGAGTTCCCGAGAATGAAACCTCTCATGGCGAGTCTAGTCACCATCTGAACATCTTACAGACAACTAAACCATCTCAGCTCACGGTCTTTGGGAATCTTTATGGTCTAGTGAATATGACGCTTTTCTTGCTGCTCGTCAACCTCCTTGCCGCGTTGGTCTGCGTGGAGCTCATTCGCGGTGATATGAATGACTCGACTGGGTTGAATTTCGGACAGTTGTGGAATTCGTTCCTCGCCATGTACCAGATCTTTTCCTCCGAGAATTGGACGAATGTCTTGTACTCGACAGCAATTGCAGAGATTTCCCTGGGGCAGGCGGTGATCGTAATTATTTTCTTATGCTCGTGGCTTATATTTGCAAATTGTAAGTCGCCCAAAGTGCTCATGCATATTGCCCTCCTTCGTTGACACGCATTGTTTTCTCCAGTCATCGTGATGCAAATGTTCATCGCCGTCATTCACGAGAACTTCAGTGTCGCAGAAGAAACGAAGAAGAGTAAACAGGCATCGGACTACTGGGTTCAACACCACCCACAAAGGGTCACGCACAATAGTTGGACTCGCAAGTTGAATCCGTATCGATGGATCAAGGCAGATCCCGTTCGCGTCAAGGTCGAAAACCTTCCTTCCAACCTGGTCTTACCAATGCAGAAAACGCTTGTGCAAGATTACGGGGTTGTTAGACAACACAACCGAAATGGGGCTGTATGTGTTTTTGAGTGTCTGAGATGACAAACTGCTGATATACTGATGCGAAAGAAACCCGTTCCGTTGAAGGGTGCGAGGCATCTACCTTCAAAATCGTTGACGATGCTTCAACAACTGTTTTCTGGGACTACGGATTCTAATGATGTTCCGTTGGCGGACTTACGACAGAGCCGTCGTGAGTCGACAGCAGTGCAAAACGAAGAGACGGACCGTTATCTGTGAGCTTTCTAGTACATATAAGTGGCAGCTTTGCTGACACGAACTTGTAGCGATATTCTCGCCAAGGCGGGCAACGGCACCGACACGACTGAGAACGACCATGATGAGCATTCCGAGCGGAAGGCGCAGAAGGCGGACTTTATCATTGACCACCCGACATATGATAAGACCTTTTGGCTTTTCTCGCAGGAAGATCGTTTCCGGAATATGTGCCAGAAGGTTGTCAAGCCTGCTGGTGGAGAGCGCCTATTCGGAGCCCCACCCTCCGACGTTGCCCATACGTTATTTCAGCTCATGATCTTGTTGATCGTGCTAGGTGGTATCATCACGGAGGGCGTAGCCACCCCTTTGTACCGGCGCAATTACTACATGGAGCACGGTATGGTACGTGGTACTTGGTTCAACATCGCCGAGATAGCGCTCGGTGTTCCTTTGCTAGTCGAATTCATTATCAAGATCATCGCCGATGGTTTCTTGTTTACTCCAAACGCCTACGTCAAGAGCATATGGAATATCCTGGACTTCATTATACTCATTGGTATCCTAGTGAACTTGTCATTCACGCTCATTTTTGTCAGTGGATTGACTCGTTTCATCCACGCACTCAAAGGTCTTCGAGCTCTCCGCCTTGTCACCTTGATCGAGAAGATGCGGAACACATTCGAATCACTCATTATATCCGGGGTGACTCGTATCTTGGATGCCGCCATTTTGGCGATCCTGTATCTGATTCCCTTTAGCGTTTGGGGCGTCAATATATTTGCAGGATTAATGAATGAGTGCAACGATACCAGTGTCCAAGGCCTCGACGATTGCACCAACGAGTTTGTCAACACAATATACGGCACTTCTTTCGGATATTTGGCCCCTCGTGCCTGGGACAATCCTTCACCTTCCACGACGTTCTCCTTCGACAACTTTCGATCTTCGATGCTCATTCTTTTTGAGATTGTATCATTGGAGGGGTGGATTGATGTGATGTTGGCCTCGATGAGTATTACTGGGAAGAACCGACAACCACAGGTCGACGCTTCGCAGATCAACGCTATTTTCTTCGTCATCTACAACTTGCTCGGAGGCGTTGTAATTCTGACTCTTTTTATCAGGTGAGACTTGTCTTTTGTAGATCGCCGGCCTGTTGGCTTACGGCTTGCTTAGTATTATCATCGGAAACTTCTCATCCAAGACGGGTTCTGCATTCCTGACCCAACCTCAACGAGAATGGATTGACCTACAGAAACTGATCAAACGCCAGAAACCGTCGAAGCGTCCTCAGACTCGGCCTACTCAACTATTACGAGGATGGTGCTACGACCGTGCGATCCACAAGCACGGTTGGTGGACACGAATGATGACGTGCTTCTTTGTCGTACAAATCATCGTTCTCATGTTTGTGCCTCTTTATTTCCTGGTTAGCTATGAACTCATTTGTTTCAGGACGCAAACATTTACAGTCCAAGTAGCTGTTGCAAGATTTCAAGGTTAGTAATCGGTTTGTTTGTACTTCCTTTCTCAACGTGACTCCTTTCAGATGACTTCTCGCTGATCATCACAACGATGTATGTCGTCGATATCGCAGTTAGGTTCTACGGTGTTGGGTGGAGGAGTTTCCGAGCCAACGGGTGGAATTTGTTTGATGTTGTGGTGGCCGGCGGCAGTTTCATCACGACGTTGGTCGTTCGGTTTGGGTACATGGGTTTTGCCGTCGAGCAGCTGCAGAAACTGTTCCTCGTCAGTATTGCGTTCAAGCTCGTGCAGAGGACCAACAGCCTTAATCAGCTCTTCAAGACTGTCATGTAAGTAGGGCGATCATGTTTTGATTAACTATTGACTTTTTTTGCAGGGCGAGCTTGCCCGTCATCTTGAACCTCCTGGGCCTATGGTTCATACTTTTTATCTTCTTCGCCATCATGTACATGGAGGTCTTCGGCTTGACCAAATGGTATTCTGCAGAAACTCACACTCAGAATTACCAAACCATGGGTTCGGCGCTCGTGATGCTCGCATTCATGAGTACGGGGTAGGTATTTCCAACGTTTTTCTGGTGATATTTTCTAAAATATCTACTCATAGCGAAGGCTGGAACCAATACATGCATGACTTGTACGTGAACAAAGGTCCTTTTTGTTTTGAAGTTGACGCTGGTTTAGTGCTCTGGCATATCCGCGGTGCACTATCAACACTAGTGGGCTAGTGGAAACGGATTGTGGAAGTGCCGCTTGGGCGTTCTCCCTCTTCATCGCCTGGAACCTCCTGAGCATGGTATGTGAACCTCAGTAATTTCGCGCGTGCTTCCTGATGCTCTCTCGAACAGTATATATTCGTGAACATGTTCACTGGAGTCGTCGTGCAGAATTTCTCCTACGTTTTCCAGTCGACTGGCGGAGCAAAGGCCATCACTCGTGAAGAAATTCGTTCGTTCAAGAAAACGTGGGCGGAGTATTCCAACCCAAAGACTGGGCTGCTCGAACAAAGGCGATTGGTTCCGTTCCTAGGTGTAAGTTCCGTGCGACGTAATGTTCACGAGATTCATCAAGTTCTTTTTCAGAAATTAAATGGGATTTTCGAGGTTCGCATATACCCGACTGAGTACTCTGTTCCATCCATTGTCTCGACATGCAAAGACATCCGGAAGATTGCGACGAAAGAAGGGACGAAAGTGGAGGCGACATTGAATCCACGCAAAGTAAACAAGGTGCTGAGGAAGGTCGACTTCGACATTATAAAACAGCGAAGAGCAGTATATTGCCGGCTATTTCACGAAGCCAGCATCATTGACAGCCATTGCAAAGGCATCTCGTTCACCGACATGCTTTTTCTTTTGGCCCACCATAAGCTGATTGTGGACCGCGACGCACTAGAGTGAGTTACTAATTTGCGTTGATGCTGTTACAGTTCTGACCACAAGGCAGGCTGAAGGATCTAATCGTGAGACAGGGGACGAACAAACTTGTGTCAGATTTGGTGAACCTCGACCGTGTTCGTTCTTTGCTGAAAATGATATCACTGCGACGAAGATATTTGGCCAAGCGAGAAATGACACTCAGTGCACAAAGAGGTAAGCTGCTTTTCGGCGTCATCAACATCGTAGATGATGATCCAATGTGTATCGTAGACATCCCCGCTATTCAAGTCGACCCTGCACCATCCACTCCACCCCCATTAACTCGCGATATCACTTCACCTCGTAGTGACCGCGGCCGTTTAGACAACAGCCCTTCTAGTCCAACTCCCTCTCCCCGAACACTTGGCCCTTCCCCAGAGCTTAATGCCTGGGATCATTCCTTCCGAAGTAGTCTTCAGCGCTCCCGCAGAACAAGCGATGTCAGCATGCTTTCTGCCGACATGGGTCATGGTTACTGGTTCGTGCTGATAGTCGCTCCCACTAAATAGTTCATTGATAGGTTTGACGCAGGAGAGATAGTTCATTAGACATCGGTGATCAAGAAGGCATCGTGTCATCCATGCAGCGTTCTATATGGGATGGTACGTTATTGGTCTTTGAGATCTGAGCCTTGCCGTTTACCTGACTTCCCGCCCTCAGAGATCATGCAGCAAGCTGCAGAAGAGGATGTTTAGCTCGATCTTATTGTTTCAACTAATCATGGACATTTTACGGACACTAACTATATTGCATGTGTACCTCTAACAATCAACACACTCGCTTATATGGTATTGGATAGAAATAGATGCATATAATGGTAACAACATAGGTGTGACGAACAAGCATACATTATCTATGCCTGGCCCTGGGCTCTCCGAGATTTCCACACCTTCTTCTCCTGAACAGTCTCAAATCCATCATCACTCCTCTTGTGTTCAGGCGGTGGGGCATTACGAGATGTGAGAGGAGCAGGAGATGCGGTTCGAGCAGGTGCGGCAGCTGGAGGTTTTGCTTGGCGATCTCTCCAGCCTCCGGCGGTAGCACCAAATGCACCAGGCCGGTATGCACCTGTGGTACCAGCAGGAGCAGGAGCAGGAGCAGCAGGCAGAGGGCTTTCAACCCGTGGTGGTGTGGATATAGCGGCGGTAGCACGGGTGGGCGCAGAGGGCGCTCCTCCGCGTCGCCAAGCTCCTTGGGGCTGCGCTGGTTGTGCTGGTTGCGCTGCTAGTTGATTGCGCTGTTCCGCACGGCGTTGAGCGGCATGTGCTTCAGCCTCAGCCTCGCGTTCGGCACGTTTCCTTGCCTCCTCTTGAGTTTTGGCACGCTCTTCTTCCCGTTTCCTACGTGCTTCGGCGGCTTTCTCTTTCTCTTCCCGTTCCTTGGCCTCGGCCTCTTCCTCAGCTGCTCGGCGCTCTGAAGAAACATGAGAAAACGACTATATGCGATCAAGTACACTCACCAGCTTCTAATCGAGCTTCTTCTTCCTCCTGCTCTCTGCAAATTCTCTCAGCCTCAAGACGCTCTTGTTCTTCGTCGTCTTTCATCTTCTGATGTGCAGCCCGCATCTTCTCCTTCTCCTCCTCGATTCTCTTGTGCGACTCCGCGAGTTTGGCTGTGTGCTCTTCACTTCGCTGTGCGATGATGAACTCTTTTCTCTGTTGATAATCCTGCATCATGCGGCTCAAGCGTTTCTTGGATATCATGTCCTCCTGGAACGCCTGGCGAGCGCCCTCAATGCGCGAGCGCTGAAGCGTTTCGAAGATTGTGCGGTCGGTGGCTTGCTGTTCCGCGTAGTCCTCTGCAAGCAGCGGCCGCTCTTCTTTGCGGTACGCACGCTCGATGTGATCGATTCGCTTGGCAGCGGTGCGCAAACGCTGATTGAGCTCTTTCTTCTCGCGTTCGAGTTGCTCGACTTGCATGCGCATGAGTGAATCTGTCGATAGATCTTCCATTTCCTGTGGACAGTCATATCAGTAATCCTGTAGTAGGCAATTTGAAAAAGGGATACGCACGTCCACCGACACTTTCAAGTTGCCCTTCTTGATCAGTGTTTGTGCGAGCTTCTTGGCTTCCTCCGCACGAATAGAATCTACCTCCTTCTGTGCGCGTTCCCGTTCTTTCTTGGCTACCTCGAGCTTGGCGCGTCGCACCTCCTCGTCCTTCTCGCGTCGCGTCGTTTCCGCACGACGGCTGGCCTCCTCCTTCTCCTTACGAGCGGAGAGCTCAGAGAGGAGCTCGCGGCGGCGGGCAACGAGCGCGCGACGAAGCGATAGCGCATGCCGCTCAGCGTTCGCAGCCGCGACAAGCTCCACAAATTTGGCATGCTGTGCAGCTTCTTCTTCCTCAGGAGAGAGTTGGGGCGGGGGGTACAGAACCGCAAGGGAATTATGCAATGTCACTGCGAGCGTGCTCAACCGTGTGCGCACGAGCTCTGCAGCGCTGGGCTGGATGCTTGCTTCTGAGTTGGTACTCGTGGACGGGATGGGGTCCTCGGAGCTGACTACGAAACCCTCGTCGATGAAGGTGATTGTGCCAGTGGCGTGGTCGACATACACACTGCGTTCACCGCGACGTGCACAACCCATGAGGAACGCCTCTACCTGCTCTGGGCCGAGGCCCTCGAGGGGAGAGACTAGTTCGAGGAGCGAGGTGATAGTAAGCGTGGAATAAACTTGAGAAAGTTGTGCGAGCAGGCGGGAGAGCAGTGCACGTTCCAGGAGGGAACGGTAGCCAAAGTATGGTGTGTCCGGTGCACACAGTTCTGCGAGAAGCGGGGCGGTGGAGGAGCAAAGCGTCAAGGGGTCGAATGAAGCTTCAAGAAGCGTGTACAGAGACTTGATGGGTGCTGGGGAAAGACGGAGGACGTCACGGGAAAGCTATGAATATATAAACATACATTCAGCTCAAAGATGGCGAATATACATACGGCATCTTTGATCAGCCCGGCGCGAGTAGGTGCTCTGGTAAGACCAAGAAGAGCAGTAAGGCGCGATGTCTTGCTTTTGCCATCCTCATCTTCATGTTGTAGGCCAACAGGGACGGCCAAGGCACTGACGAGTACTTGGCCGGCGAGTTTCGTCATCTCCTCTTCGGTCTTTCCCCCAATGCTGGTAACAATTGCGTGGTACCGACCCCATGCAGCGGCATGATAGAGAGCATTTCCGCTCATCAAGAAAATCTTAGTCAACTTTTCATAATAGTTCGCCATCATCGCCGGGCGGGGAGCCTTTTTTGCCATCGTGAGCAGATTGTGCACATCTTCGACACTGCGGAATGCCTCCTGCCAAAGCTCGAGTTCGACGGAGGTATTAAGCTGAGCAAACCGAGTGTCGAGATGATGTTGCAGTGTCTCCGCATCCGATAGGTTGATAGCATGTGTTTGATGCGCATATTTTGCGACATTGGAAAGGTGCAGTCGGAGAGTTTCACAAAGTCTCCGGAACTCGACCTTCCGTTGGTGCTTAAGGCAGAAACGGAAAGCTTGCTGCGCAACTTGCTGAAGAATTCATGTCAGAAAATATGGAATCAGGGTCGTCCCGCATCACGCCTGAGGTGATCATCATGAAGGCCATGAGGCGGTGTTACCTGCCTAAACCAGTAGCCTTCCCTTTAGGAAGCATATGAAGAATGACCGAAAATTAGAGAAGGAATGGAACTGCTTGCCAAAGGCACATGCGGGTAGTGGAGAGGAAAATGAGCTCACCTGATAGATGACTTCTAGCCGAGCATTATTCTTGAGAGTCTCGAGTGATGTACGATAGCTCTCCCACAGGAACTTGAGCCAGGGCGTGACGAGTGCACGATCCGTGCGGTCCTTGCTCTGATCACCACTAACCGCGCCGAGGAGAATGCTCTCGGGCGTTTCGCTTGCCTCAAGATCGTCGACATCGACAGGTCCGGTGACTTTGTCCGCTTTCTCCTGCGCCTCGGAGACTTTTGCATCTGAGAGCTGGATAAACCGGTTGATGACAACCTCAATGCTTCCGACGCTCGAATTTTGAGCGATATTCTTGTATTGCATCAGGCCCTCTTTGGCAGTGCGGCCTTTACGCATGTCGACGCAAAGCTCCACGAAGCGGATCACGATTGGCTCGAGTGTAGTGAGAGGTGTCGAGCGGAAGCGTTTTGAAGAGAACATCTCTACGAGCGACTGAAGAGCTGCATGAGACTGACCGACAGAGACGAGGCCCTCTGCTTGTTTGAGCACGGCCTCAGGTTTTGTGAACGGTGCCATGATTGGACTGTGGGTTGTTAGTTGTGCTTGTCGAGCAGGATGTCGTACGGACTGTTCAAGTGTGTTTCGAGTGCGACTTTTCCCGCTCGAGTGTTTTGTACAGCTCTTTGAGTTTGCTGTGAGTCGGGGTAATGGGCTTACTCGATATCGGTACCGTTAATGACAAGGAAAAAAACTAAGTTCAGTGGCCCCGTGAGACATATAATCTGTTTTGGACTTTCTGAAATCCGAGCTGCGACGTATTGAAATCTAGGCACTTTTCTTCAACTTTCTGTGGACATCGTAATTTTACAAGGCTATTGAATACATCTATTTCATCGCCAACAAGCTACTTTTCACTTCAAACCCACCGTTGAACAATGACACTGTTAGCTAGCCCAGCACCCTCGATTGTTTGAGTATCATCTTCCAAGGTACGATTAGGGAATGTCGTTCCAATCGTATACGGGCGTGACATATTCTCGGGACGAGAACTACCAATAAATATTTAGTGTCTCTGGCGAATTTTCAAGGGCTAAACGCAACGTACGCATTGATGAACGAGCGAAGATCACCAACGGTATGCGTGAGATTCATCCTGCATGGCATACGCGTACCATCTGCCAGGCGGATCTGCACGCTCGTGGTAGGTTGCGTCTGGTCGACCTCAAAGCGGGTGCTAATACCGTGCCTCTCGACACTAGCACTGGAATCAGCAGCACTGCTGCTGCCAGACGGAAATGATCCTGGCATGAGAGGTGCTGCACCAGAGGTAATAGCAGGAGTTGGTGCACCAAGCCTTTGTCCAGATCCTGAAAAGTTGCCCCTCTTGGGGGGTACATATTCCTCGCTAAGTCGGGTTGCCACATTAAGGTTGACACGTTGCCCAGGTGTAACGTCCATGAAGGATATGGGCGCAGTACTGTAAAGAATGAGGACGGATATATCATGATGACAGAATGTAACATACCCTTGCTGGATGGACCTCAAAAGCTCTTGATTACCGGGTTCGTCATATCGCATCAGTGGTCCATCCTCAAGGCTAAACCCGTCTCTCCAAAGATGCAAGTGCCGAACAACGATGTCACCTTCGTCTTCATATAGAGTACCAGATCAGCCATAGTAATAACCACTAGAACAGCAAGCGGTAATGAAACTCACCATCTTTTGGGGTCGGATCCGGCACATATGAGCTCTCCACTTCGTCACTTCCAAGTATATGCCCACCGCCACTGAAAGGTCCAGCTGCTCTGCGGGCGTCAGGTGGAGGTGCCATCCCGCCCCTTCAGAACAATGGAGTGTTTGTTAGGATTAGAAAATTGATGCAGGCGCTGAACGACGTACTCTGCAGCTTGCCTCAAAATATCTCTCACGAGGCGCCCACCAGGACGGGCACTGGCAGAGTTAGGGTTCTGCACTGAAATGCCACTACCCAGCTGGTAAGCTCAAGTACTATTATGCAGGGATCAAGCTTCACACACCTCCGCTCGCCACCTGCAAACCAGTTCTCACCCTCTTTGTCCTCATCGTCGCCGACCTGTGGTCCTCCTGGCACTCTGGCACCACCAGATGTAGGGAGATTCGAAAGACTTCCAAAGCCACCCCTATTTACATTTAATACTTAGATGGTTGTCAAAGATAACGGTGCTGGAAGCGCACCGAGATGAGGATGAGGAGTTCCTGCCGGGGTTGTTAGTGCCACTCCAGTCTCCAACCCGACCTACACGAGGTGCAGATGGCCGGCCCCATCCAGCGGGTAGAGGCTCGCTGTTCTCGTTTCCTCCAAGAGATTGTCCTCCGCCTGACATCGTTCAAGTTAATGATATCGATCTATATAATCACGATGAGTCCAATACGTGACGCGTCCTACCAGTGCGTATTACATAAGAAAATAAATGACTTCTAGACGGACGTGACGAAGGATTGTGACATCGACTATTGGTTTCGGATTGTGCTGTTGATTCGTTAAATGCTTCTTCTGCTATGTTTAATGAACAGATCACCCAGTGCTACTCTGCATCAACTTGCTGAGTCTCTTCGGGTGTAGTTCCAGACGGTTCTCTGGGCACAGATCTTGACGGATACAGGATATAGTAGTTTGACGCCGAGTATGGGATCTCACCAACATCATCTATCGCATGCCTCAGCTCGGTCTATCCATCTTCACTCCAGATGATGTGAAACCTGGATGTATGCAGGAAGATTTATTCTGATCAACGGGTGAGCTAACATCGGAACAAAATGATCGTCGGCATTCATATCAGCGCTTCAGGTTCGCTGTCCATGCCAATGCTGATCAATCCCGATGGAATCCTACAGACCCTGCCTGGTTGTGGCGCCATCAAATTTTGTGGCGAGGCCATTCTCACTTGTCAGAAGACTTCCGAAGATTGGCTGGTGGATTACCTTAACAATGTTTATTTCAACGACCACGAGACAGCAGGCGACATCCTTTTCCCCTCGGTAAATGAGAGTGAGCTGCAGCCCCGCTAAATTATATCATTTGGTCATCGAGAGCCTCATTGCATCCATGGACAGCAACATATATCCTCGTTCACGTTGCGCTGCTCTTCGCGCTGTTCACAGTACCCGGTCACCACCGATGCCAACGGTGATACGGACATGGTCCTGAAGTTCTCCCCCGCCATCCTAACCGTGATCTGCCTGTGATCAGGTGCAACTCCCGCCAACGATGGTCCTGACTGCTTCTTCAATTATCACCGCGACTTGTGCTATCTCGAGCTGATTTTTGCCCTTGCGAGCAATTCCAACTGGAATCCCTATTTATTTGTGGATCACCATATAAATCGATGCATTAGCACTGTTTCTATTTCCTTCCTATCCTTACGGACGGCACAAAGAACTGTATACAGATTACTTCAAAATTTGATTTTAAGATGCTCGTCGGAGCTGTCAGCCCGTTGAAAACTACGGTGACCGGAACCGCGAGAGTGGGAAGCACACGATGAAACCAGTGTCAACTTTGAGAGCAAAGTCAAGTTGTCTGCTCGTCGTTTTAGCCAGCTAGAAAAAGAAAGCGCATGTGGGGTCGCGGAATAATTGAATGGTAAAAGGATAACACTTCAGTACCCTACCTCATTTGTCCGGGGGCTATCTGTAAATGGTTCACGATCAGCCACGCAACTTGGAGAGCACCGCAATGTATCTCTCAATACCCGGCCCCTGTGCTTACCCACGTGTCTGGCTTCGTCTGATTGTGAACGCCTGAAGCTCTTTTTGGAGCAAAGGGCAGGAGGCTTTGCGAAGGAAAAGGGTCCACGTATTTTGGACTATCTTGAACTGGCGACAGCGAAAAAAGATGTGCATGTGTTGGAGGATCATGATGTCGTATCGCAGCATATTGATATGAGCTGTATTGCAAAGAGTTCGCTGGATATCATGGAAAAAGAGGGAGTAAATGTTGCCGACCGCCCACGTTCTGTTGCAGTGCACGAGACGTTGTCTGAGGGGTTCAGAGTGATCCTTGAGGGCGATACTGAGAGATGGCACCGGATGCGCAGGTACGCATCCTATCTCTACCAGGTACGACAAGTGAAACCAAATGTAAAGCAGGGTCTTGCATGCAAACTTGCAACCTAAGGCTGCAGAGACCTATGAGCCCATGCAGACCAGGTATGTGAAGAATGTGGTTCTAGATATCTTAAATGATCCAAAGAACCACCAGGGACATAACATGAGGTACGAACACCAGCTCTTATTCGCGGTGCAGGTGGTAACCTGAGGATTCTAGTTATTCAGCTTCCCTGACCCTGTCCGTCACCTACGGAAAAATTACTCCGACTTCATATACAGATCCTGCAGTCGTTGACATACAGAGGTTTTCTGCGCGTCTTGGTCGAGCTGTGAGGCCGGGAGAATATCTTGTGGATGCGTATCCAATCCTGCGGTTCGTACCAGGCTACCTGAGTCAGCTGAAGGCATGGAACAGAGAAGAAATGGTTTTCTATCAGGAGCATTTAGACGAAGTGCGAAGACAGATGGTTCGTTATTTTCTTGTGATGATAGATATGCTCGCTCACCGCTGTGAAGCGTGAGGGGACTGCAAGGCCATCCTTTGCGAGGTTCATGTTAGAGAACCAGAAACAGTACCAGATCGAGGATAGGGAACTGGCATTCCTCGCAGGAGTGATATTTGGGGCCGGCACTGATGCGGTAAGTTCTTACATTGCATTGCATCTTCACTCGACAACTGTTGTAGACTACGTCCGCAATGACAATTATGATGATGGCTGCTGCCACTCATACAGATGCGCAGGCTCGCGTACAAGAGGAACTCGATGATGTCGTGGGGCATATGCGGCATAGGTTATCCCTTTTCTTTATTTGTCTACTGACTGAGATAGCTCCTTATTAGTGCCAACGTTTGCCGATCAGGAAATGCTGCTGCAGGTTACCGCGTTCATACTCAAGAGTCTCAGGTGGAGACCTGTCAGTTTTGGAGGTATGTTTTATTTGAGTTGTGATGACGCGATGTTGAACGACCACTTGCACTACAGGCTTCCCGCATCGCACGAGTAAGGACATCATTTGGAAGAACTACCTCATTCCTGCAGGTGCGACTGTTATTGGCAACCATTGGTCAGTACGCAATCATTTTCGTCCTCTCACCTTTGGGTCTGATGCTTGTGCCTCAGGGCTATCGCAAACGATCCTGAAGTCTTCCCTGATCCATACAGGTTTAATCCTCAGTGTTGGATTGACGATACAGGTCGTGTGCGCGATGATCTCCGGTTTTTCACTTTTGGCTTTGGCTGTCGGTGAGTACTGTAGTATTTCACTCAATTCGACACCATATGTGACACGTGACACAATCTACCAACACTTCGACATTTGAGTGTGTGACAAGTGACAGCACTGAATTTTCGACATATCAAGATTTCGACAGGCACTATGCGACCCAGAACCGGTTAATTTCACTGGTACCATCACCCGTTAGTCTAGTCAGATCCACCGTATTATATGTTGAACATCACTGGGGATTGGTAATAACAACCCACCCTACAGGTGATTTATTACAGTTAAAAAAACTACATTTTTTGCCGGATTCACCATGTCACCAACAAGTGCATCCCACGGCACATATCACTCATTTAGTTGGTAATTTACATTGTTTCCTTTCACCAACACGCTTGTTGAATCTCACTTGCTTAGCCAGTCTGATTCACTACTTCCATGAGTGATAAAAACCAATGTCATTGGACTCTAAAGTGGTTTGCCAAACTAGTGAAAATGTTACTTTTCACCACCGCTATAGCTAACTGCGCATGCGTATGGCGCCGGCAGTCATGCACTTCCGCACAAAATCCACTCAGCAAGCGCCAAAGTCATCATCATCATCATCTGCTATCCCACGCTCACCAGATCCACTTCCGTCTCCTACCTCATCTCCGTCCGAGTTGTCTGAGTCGTCAAATCGACTCCGTTTATTGTTTTCAGTGCCTGCAATTGTGTGTGCCTTTCGCTTCTTGTTGGCCTTTCGTTTGTTCTGCAGAAATTGTTTGACCAACTCCGCTGTCGCCCAATCATTCTGAAATTTTTCAAGGTGAGGATGGGCCTGTCGTGCCTATGACTTATGGTTATTATCATTACAGCGGGACAGTATACTGACACACCAATTTAAATAGTTTTGCCAGGTTCGATGTTGGTTGTGCATTGTACAACACCCCAAAGTCCAGATCAACGCGCGAGCACAGTTCGTGAACTGAGGTCTGTGTAGTCATCAGTAAGCTGTCAAGTCTTTTTGTTTTCCAAACAACTGACCTGAATGGCCAGATATTCTGCTTTGTTATTCTCAAGCTTCATTGCCTTGAGCAGACGACCTCTGCTGCCCAAGTCTCTCATTTCGGCAGTTGTGGGCTTCTGCATGAGCTCGTGCATTGGATCCACATGGGAATTTCTGATCTTCTCTTCTGCAACTTTTTTGGCAGCTTCTGCTTCCGTGGCCATGAGCTTTGCTGCCCGTTCAGCCTCCTCAAGTTGCAAGATCTTTGCTGCTCAAAATATATGTTCATTATTCAAAATACCAATGGCACCGGTAAGAAAAATTTTCCACACCTCTGAGACGAGAATTCTCATCCTCAAATTTTGTGTTCTTCTCTTGCAGGACTTGCTTGGTCTGATTTTTATTCAAGGTTTTCGAAGCTGGAGTCATTGTTTTGGCTGCCACAGGTGGTCGAACTGTTCCGACCTGGCCAGAAGCTGTTGTTGGGTTGCTTGGTGCAGCTCTACTTTTTTTGGCTGCAACAGTCGGCCCCGTAAGTGGTTGATTCTCATTACTGCCAGGCATGGTTATCGTATCAATCTGATGAGAGGACTGAATGTGGGTATGGTGGCTGGTGCTGCGCTAGCTAGGCAATCACAAGCTTGAAAATTTTGACAAGTCCTTTGTTTATTCTTGTATGCAGCCAGAGACATGAATCAAAGTCATTTTGTCCTTAAAGCTGATCTGTCAGAACATGTCCCTCCATGGTTAAATCTCACCACCCTGCAGTGCGTAAACTATGCCGTTGTTGTAACAAATGGGTCAGCGAAAGAACATGGCGGAATCACCGCCTACTCATTGCCCCTCCACATTTGAAAGCAACATCACCCTATCTCATCTCCACTGCTCTCAAGATCGTTTTTCTCTTCATCAGACAATGGTTCCCGCTCAGCTGACTCTACAAGATGGCTGCAAGATTGGCGAGCCATTGAGAGTGCATCATGTACAAGTGCGTCAGGGGCTGGATTTAACATATCATGAGGTGGGATCGGTGAGGTGGCACGAAGAGGTGATGGACTTGGTGGAGGACTGAATGTTATATCGTAATTATCCTGCACATCTGCAAATGCATTGGTTATAGTTTAGTTTCATCGCGAGAGAGACATACCCAATGTCATTGCATCTTCGAGTTGAGCTCCCAAGGCAGAAATTTTCTCTGGGGGGTGCACTATATGCCTCACTTTCTGGAGTTTGCCTGCAGCTAGAAGTTTCGACTGATAGGGTGATGTTGCTTTCAAATGTGGAGGGGCAATGAGTAGGCGGTGATTCCGCCATGTTCTTTCGCTGACCCATTTGTTACAACAACGGCATAGTTTACGCACTGCAGGGTGGTGAGATTTAACCATGGAGGGACATGTTCTGACAGATCAGCTTTAAGGACAAAATGACTTTGATTCATGTCTCTGGCTGCATACAAGAATAAACAAAGGACTTGTCAAAATTTTCAAGCTTGTGATTGCCTAGCTAGCGCAGCACCAGCCACCATACCCACATTCAGTCCTCTCATCAGATTGATACGATAACCATGCCTGGCAGTAATGAGAATCAACCACTTACGGGGCCGACTGTTGCAGCCAAAAAAAGTAGAGCTGCACCAAGCAACCCAACAACAGCTTCTGGCCAGGTCGGAACAGTTCGACCACCTGTGGCAGCCAAAACAATGACTCCAGCTTCGAAAACCTTGAATAAAAATCAGACCAAGCAAGTCCTGCAAGAGAAGAACACAAAATTTGAGGATGAGAATTCTCGTCTCAGAGGTGTGGAAAATTTTTCTTACCGGTGCCATTGGTATTTTGAATAATGAACATATATTTTGAGCAGCAAAGATCTTGCAACTTGAGGAGGCTGAACGGGCAGCAAAGCTCATGGCCACGGAAGCAGAAGCTGCCAAAAAAGTTGCAGAAGAGAAGATCAGAAATTCCCATGTGGATCCAATGCACGAGCTCATGCAGAAGCCCACAACTGCCGAAATGAGAGACTTGGGCAGCAGAGGTCGTCTGCTCAAGGCAATGAAGCTTGAGAATAACAAAGCAGAATATCTGGCCATTCAGGTCAGTTGTTTGGAAAACAAAAAGACTTGACAGCTTACTGATGACTACACAGACCTCAGTTCACGAACTGTGCTCGCGCGTTGATCTGGACTTTGGGGTGTTGTACAATGCACAACCAACATCGAACCTGGCAAAACTATTTAAATTGGTGTGTCAGTATACTGTCCCGCTGTAATGATAATAACCATAAGTCATAGGCACGACAGGCCCATCCTCACCTTGAAAAATTTCAGAATGATTGGGCGACAGCGGAGTTGGTCAAACAATTTCTGCAGAACAAACGAAAGGCCAACAAGAAGCGAAAGGCACACACAATTGCAGGCACTGAAAACAATAAACGGAGTCGATTTGACGACTCAGACAACTCGGACGGAGATGAGGTAGGAGACGGAAGTGGATCTGGTGAGCGTGGGATAGCAGATGATGATGATGATGACTTTGGCGCTTGCTGAGTGGATTTTGTGCGGAAGTGCATGACTGCCGGCGCCATACGCATGCGCAGTTAGCTATAGCGGTGGTGAAAAGTAACATTTTCACTAGTTTGGCAAACCACTTTAGAGTCCAATGACATTGGTTTTTATCACTCATGGAAGTAGTGAATCAGACTGGCTAAGCAAGTGAGATTCAACAAGCGTGTTGGTGAAAGGAAACAATGTAAATTACCAACTAAATGAGTGATATGTGCCGTGGGATGCACTTGTTGGTGACATGGTGAATCCGGCAAAAAATGTAGTTTTTTTAACTGTAATAAATCACCTGTAGGGTGGGTTGTTATTACCAATCCCCAGTGATGTTCAACATATAATACGGTGGATCTGACTAGACTAACGGGTGATGGTACCAGTGAAATTAACTGGTTCTGGGTCACATAGCATTGGCTTGTCAGACCGAAGCCATTCGACAAACGCAGGTGTGACCCATGACACGCTACAAATTTCGACCAGACAAGTCGGCATGTGACACGTGACTGTCAAATCGAGTGAAATACTACAGGTAACAGTAGTATCGTTCATCTCTCCGATTCTCTCGACCATATCTTATGCCTTACTTGAAAATGTCAGAGTGTGTCCCGGTTAACATCTTGTGAATCGGTCGATCTTCATCAATATGGCTCTCATTATGTGGGCTTTCCGCCTTTCGGAGAATCCTGCAGTGAAGATTGACATGCTTGCATTCTCAGACACTTCGAACATACAAGCTGCTCCGTTTGAGTTATGCTTTGAGAAGAGGGTCGATGAGGATGTGATCAGGGAACTATGCGCACCGGGCGATTATGTTTATTGAATTTTTGTGCAAAGGAGTTCCTCTTGCATTTTTTCGTTGTCTATCCGATAGATTTTTTTTAAATCCTTGATCATTGTCCTTTGGGGCCGGGCCCTATGATGGACATTACCTACAGCTATGTACTTTTGTTCGTTGTTCACTATGTAATCTATGTGTCAGTCTTTTGCAATGGTTCTGGCGCAAGTTGACACACCAGGTTTCATTGTGTGCTTCCCACTCTCATGGTTCCGGTCGGCGGTCACCGTAGTTTTTTGCGTAACGCGGCTGACCAATCTAAGAAATAAAGTACAACGGTTTCGCTAGCTCGTGTGGCTTTCGCTAAAGGCCACATGGGAGCGCTTAGCTCGCTTAAACCTCTTTTTGGAAACTCGCGTGGTTTTCTCGCGTGAATGTGTGAAAATGAATTCTAAATTGAGATTTCAAAATGCAAAAAATCTACGGAGTCCAAAATGCGATATAGTGGACAGTAATCCTCACGCTTACTGCGCCGCGTGTACAACAGGGTCAAACAACTCACTTTTCCTACCATGGGGGAAAGGCTTGGCTGCTGCTTTTGAATAGAATTCTCGAGTTAAATTGCCCTCCCCTGCAGCCAAGTGTAATAAAGTGCAAAAAACACTTTTTGTGGGTGTCATTTCTTATCAACAATGATAAAAAAATTTGACTTATTAATGAGTTTAGGCAACTCAAAATTTTGCACTTGCTAAACAACTGTTTGAATAACATAACAAAGATGGCTCAAAATTTTCCTATTCAGTGAGTCACCAACTATAATATTGCTATACATGATGCTAATAATATTTGCACATATGCCATTTAGAAACGAACAGATAACCCCAGAGCATGATCGTCAGTCACAATGAGAACGCGATAGACTCAATCGGCTTCAAATGACTTCTCCGGCCAGGCGTAATCGTCGCCATGCTGCTCATGACAATCAGAATGTACCTCTGCCTGCTATACAACAACTGAATTTCATGCCAGCCGATGAGCCACAAGCAGGCCCTGTTCTACGACCTTTTGCATGGCAACCCCCCCCACACTTCCCATATCAACCACTACCAGTTGAGCGGTATCCTGGCTTGCCACGAAATGCCATTGCACATGTGGAGCGTGCTCATCATCTTCCTCCTGTTGATTATAATGCCCGCTTGAATGAGCAAATGAATGCAGCTGGAAACAACAGACGCCGTCAGCGGAATCTCCGTCGTCAACAGGATAGAGATGAGATAAGACAGCAGGCACAGGCAGAGCTCATGGCAGCTGGATTGCAGCCTCCACAAGTGCCTCACATTCCTAATGAACATGCTCCTCCTGCTTTTGCTCCTGCCCCCATTGCTCCTGCTCCTGTATATGGCCCTATTCATTATGAGGGTGCAGTTGGTCCTCACAACTTTGGAAATCCCCCCCATTACTTTCCACCCAATCCTATACCGCCTGCACCTGCTGAACATGATTATCATCAATTTAATGTCCAGTTTCAGCATCATTTTGAAGAGGAGCGGATGGAAAATGAGCAGATTAGAAATGAATTGCTTCAGAGACAAGCACAGGAGGCATTTCATCAACAGCAGATCCAGCAGCAATTCCAGCGGCAGGAAGCTGAACGCATTCGTAGACAAGCTCAAGAAGAGTTGGAGGCCTTTCACTTGCAGCAGCAGGAAGCTGAGAGGCACAATAGACAGGCTCAGGATATTCAGCGAGCAGGTCAACAGGCAGAAGAGCACCAACACCGCCAGGAGCAGAGGGATCATGAGCAACAGGAGCGTCTTGAAGAGGCATTGCGCGAATATGATAATCCTGCTTCTCAGCAGCAGCATGAAGACGATGAGGAAAGAAGAAGAACTCAAGAGCGAGAACGTCGCCAGCAGCGCGATGCAGAGGATGATGAACATATTAACCAGGCACCCATCCAAAATATCCCTATCCCAGATGGAGCTCGACCATACACAGATCGTCACACTCTTGGTCCTCTTAATGTGGAGTGCCCCAACTGCCATGCCCTGCATTTTGCATGTGAGAGACTCACCAAATCATCCGCACGAAACCCACGCTTTGGTACTTGCTGCTTGGAGGGAAAAGTCGACCTTGCTCCCTTTCCAGCATGGCCACACGAGCTGCAACAGGCATATGGAGACAGAACATTTGTGTCCAAGATTCGCCAGTACAACAGTGCTCTTGCATTCACATCTGTAGGTGTCACCATCGAGGATAGGGCCCTTCAAGGCTCTGGCCCAAATGCTTTTCGTATCCACGGTTCTCTTCACCACCTTATGGGCAGCCTGATTGCCCCTGAAGGTACTCGGCCTTCATACGCTCAAATCTACATTTATGATCCCGAAGATGCCACCGACATCCGCGCCAACCGACCAGGAAATGAAAACCTCGATCGTCATATTCTTAGAGAGCTCCATGACATGCTTTATTGAACTCATCCCTATGTTGCTCTTTATAAGCAGGCTTATCAAGTTATGCGCGAGAAGCCTCCAGAGCAGCACACAGAAGTTTGTGCACGCATTCACTTTCAGCAGGGCACAGATGGTCGAAGATATAATCTTCCCACTGCTGATGAAATTGCTGTGATCATACCTGGAGATGGATCTGAGGAGGTATCCGACAAACGAGATATTGTCTTGCGACTTCAAGGTGGTCAGCTGCGACACATTAGTCAGCTCAGCCATGCATACTCAACCCTTCACTATGTACTTCTCTTTCCTTCTGGCGAGGAAGGCTGGCACCTTGGAATACCTCTCAACATCCCTCAAGGCGGATGTACACATTCAAAAGAAGTGACCCAGCTGTTATACTACGCCTTCCGTCTTCACCCCCGCCCCAATCATATCGATAACAACAACATCTTCCGTGGTGGAAGACTGTTCCAGCAGTATATCGTTGATGCTTGGGCTTCCATTGAACAGAGCAATCTGAATTGGATCACCAAGAATCAAAAAAAGCTTAGGGCGGACTGCTACCGAGGCCTGGCAGATAACATCCTCAATGATGGCACAGATGATCTGGCTCAGACAGGTCGCTCAATTATTCTCCCATCATCACATACTGGAAGCCCCCGCTATATGCACCAGTTGCTTCAGGATTCATTGGCCATTTGCCGTGCCTGCAAGAAGCCTGACCTCTTCCTAACAATGACTGCAAATGGAAGTTGGCCTGAGATCACTGAAAACCTCCTTCCAGGTAAATTTTATTAATTTATTTATGATGTTGTTGCTAATATTGCTTATGTAGGTCAGAGCGCTGTGGATCGTCCAGATTTGGTGGCTCGTGTCTTCTACCAAAAGCAACAAGCACTCTTGAAGAAGGTTCGCAAGGGCTACTACGGAAAAGTTGCAGGATTGGTGTACACCATCGAATATCAGAAGTGCGGTCTCCCTCACATGCATCTGCTTATCTTCCTCGACCCAAATCATAAGATAAGGACTGTGGAGCAAGTGAACTCATTCATCTCTGCTCAGATACCGGATAGAGATGTGCACCCGCAACTCTACGAAGCTGTATCAAAATACATGCTCCATGGCCCATGCAGTCCAGAGCATTGCTTAGAGAATGGACAGTGCAAAAAGCACTTTCCAAAGTCTTTCTGTGGTGAGACATCCTTGAAGGATGATGGCTACCCAGATTATGCAAGACCAGATAATGCTCGCACGATCCAAAAGAATAACGATGTCTTCACCAATAAAGATGTTGTTCCTCACCCTCCGCAACTGCTGGTCAAATTCAACTGCCACATTAATTTGGAAGTCTGCGCTTTGATCAATTCTGTCAAGTATATTCATAAGTATATCTACAAAGGACATGACCATGCGACTTTGGAGGTGGAAGGACCGGTGGATGAGGTCAAATCATACCTTGACGCCAGGTATATTAGCTCGATTGAGGCTGCATGGCGCATCATGGAACATGAGATGCACCTTGAATGGCCTGCTGTCTACCGCTTGCCAGTCCACCTCCCAGGTGAACACATGGTTGTCTACGATCCTGAGGATAATCCCAAAGATGTTGTCGAGCATGCAGCAGCAAAGGAGACTCACCTCACTGGATGGTTCAAAGCCAATGCCGATGAAAACATGGTGGCAGCTGGAGCCCACGATCTCCTCTACCAGGATTTCCCCTCAAAGTTTGTATGGCAAAAAGTTGCTTGGAAGATACGTCAGCGTGGAGTTGCAATTGGAAGGATGTATTCTGCTGCCCCTGGCTCTGGAGAGAGATTTTATCTGAGATTGCTTTTGACCGTAGTGAAAGGTATGATTTCTGTGATGATTTTTATGAATCAAACTTAATGTGTTTTTTCAAAGGTGCTACCTCCTATGAACATCTTCGGACTGTCGATGATGTTGTCTGTGAGACTTTCAAGGATGCATGTCAGCTCAGGGGTCTGCTAGATGATGATAATGAATGGATTCAGTGCTTGCGGGATGCCTCTCATATGTGCACTGGATACCATACACGAAATCTATTTGCCATCATCCTCCTCTTCTGCAACCCTACAAGCCCTGATGACCTTTGGAACCGCTTCAAGGATAATCTCTGCGATGATCTGTGCCATCGTCTTGCTCGCATGCCATTTAACATGCCAGATGCTACTGAGGAGGAGGTCTATGACTATGGTCTCTATCTCATCGATGGAGTGCTTCGCAAAAATGGAAAGTCTTTGGATGCCATTCCCCACATGCCTGTCTCTCAAATGGCAGCAAGATGGGGGGCCATGGAGGGTAACCAGTTGATTGCTGAGCAGCTCCAGTACAACCAAGAAGAGCTTCAGCAGGTGGTGGATAGAGGAGTTCCTTCTCTCAATGAAGAGCAGAGGGCGGTCTTTGATACGGTGGTCGATGATGCAATGCATCGGGATGAGTGCAGACCAGGACATTCATACTTTGTCCACAGTGCAGGTGGATGTGGCAAGACATATCTCTGCAAGCTCATCACTTCAAAACTCCGTGCTGAAGGCAAGATCGTCCTATGTGTGGCTTCCTCCGGAATCGCTTCTCTCCTCCTGCCAGGTGGACGTACAGCTCATTCGCAATTCAAGATCCCTATCCCTATTCATGAAGACAGCTCTTGCAACATAAAGAAAGGAGACATTCTTCATGAGCTTCTCAAAGCCACCTCCCTAATCATCTGTGATGAAATTCCGATGTTACACCGCCACATCCTGGAATGCCTTGACCGGACATTACGTGATCTTCTGAATGTTGATGCTGATTTTGGAGGAATAACCATGCTCTTTGGAGGAGACTTCAGACAGACCCTGCCGGTGGTGCCTCATGGATCCAAGGAGCAGATAGTGGGCGCTACCTTTTGCAGATCTCGCATTTGGTCAAGGCTTCATATATTCCATCTCAAGAGAAATATGCGTCTTGGTCAAGATCCCGCTTCTGATGATTTTGCAAGGTGGCTTCTTGAGATTGGAGCTGGTAGGGGCACAAATGAAGATGGAACTGTGACCCTTCCTGCCCGCATGCGGTGTCCCAACAATGACCTCCAGTCTCTCATCAATGCCCTATACTCAAGAATTCTGCTCCCTGATCGTCCTCCCTTAAATGATTCATACTTCCTGGATCGCACCATTCTTTCTGCAAAGAACACTGATGTGGATGAAATCAATGCCACTATCCTCGAATCATTCCCTGGAGAAAAAGCAGTCTTCACCAGTGCGGACTCAGTCACGGAGAGAGAATACGATTACATTCCCCCAGAGTTCCTTCATACCCTTGCCCCATCAGGCTTCCCTTTGCACAAATTGGAGGTCAAAGCAGGTGTTCCTCTAATGCTTTTGCGCAATTTGAACCCCTTGCAGGGACTCTATAATGGAACTCGCATGATACTCCTGTCTTGGACCACCTGTGTCCTTAGGTGCCGTGTTCTTAGGGATGGAGACGATGAAGATCAGCAGGTCGATGAGAACACAGTCCTAATCCCTCGCATCACTATGGAATCCAGCTCTGAAGAGAACCCAATCCCCCTCAAGCGTCGCCAGTTTCCTGTTCGTCTTGCATTCGCTATGACAATCAACAAGGCGCAAGGTCAAAGCATCAAGTGGGTTGGCCTTAATTTGTGGACTCCTGTCTTCAGCCATGGACAACTCTATGTGGCTTTATCTCGCTGCACCCACCCAGACAGGGTGTTTGCTATCTTTCCGGAGCATGAAGAAGGCTCAAATACAACCAATGTAGTATATACAGAAGTGCTTAGAGGACTCACAGATCGTATCAATCAATGATTGATGTACTTATATATATAGAACTGACTGATCTTATGTACTATGTACTTTTAGTTTTCTTGAAATGCTGCTCATAAATGTACCTCTTTTTGAAATCCACTATCAAGGCGTGATCTTATTCAAAATGCACGATTTATTAGGATGCAGCCTGAGGCCAGGAAGCCAAAGGAGGGCGTAGCCCTCCTTGGCTTCCTGTGACGAAGGAACAACACTCATTTTCCTCCACTGAAGGAGCGCGTAGCGCTCCTTCGATTTGTGCCGAAGGCACAACGGGCGTGAGCTCGTACAGAGTATTACCCGGAATGATAGTAGCAGCTGTATTAGTAAGTAGGAACGGGCCTCTAAGTGTATTTCAATGTCCGACGTGCCGCCACCAGCTTTGTCGCCGTTCTTGCCGTGGTGCGTGCCGGACTCTCTGCGCCGGAGGGGCGTTTTCAGGGATGTTCTCAGAAATTGCGCGTCATTGTCACGTGTTTCCAAAATCAAAGCTTTCAAACCAAGTACTTTAAATTGGACAACGCGTACGCCGCGGTCAGGTTTACCCTTTGACCGACACTACATTGAGCCTGAGTGCCGTTCGAGAGCCTCAATAGCATTAATGCGTGCGCCAACCCCGCAGGTGTCTCTCACATCTTCCATACCTTCGAGCAGGAAACATGCGTTCAAGAAAAGAAAACTCAGCCATGCTATTCAATCGTCCACGCGCCACGACACAGGGTCATGTCCCTCGAAGGCAGACCAATCACCGACACCAAATGCACATAAAGCCTCGACTTTGTCATGCTCTTCATGTCACCGTGTGTTATCTGCATCAATGAGGTCTGGTGCAGGTGCAGGCGCAACTTGTGCAATGTGGGTGGCCTCTAACTGTTCGTCTCTCAAATCTGATAAATTTTCAGGTGTGGATCAGCTATATGTGCTGTTTGTTCTCGCACATGCTCTTCGATGTTACGACAATCCTCGTTCCCGCCAACACCGGCATTAACACGTTGTCCCTCTCTGTCAGGATCGCCGTCGCCATCACCTTCCGGATCTCCCAAACGAGCTGCATTAAGTCTAAACATATCCACTATGAACTGTAGTATACTCCTCTCTCCATCTTCTGGCAAGCGGAAGAAGTCTTCAGAAAAGGATGACGTTGATGTAGACTATCCTTCGAAATCTCGAGGCACACTTTTCGGGCTAGACGATGGAGCTCTCCTTGTTCCTGGATGTGGTCGACTTATCTGCAGAACGTGCTGCGTGGAGAGTGCTCAGAAGTAAGCTTTTGATGACTAATGTTGCGTTGAACAACGATTGAGGTCTTTTCTAATCGCAGCGATGGGACTCTTTGTGTAGATTGTTACGCCGTTGTTGAAAACGTGCTGTAGAATGAGGAGCAGTCTTATCATGAGGAGCCTCTCGTAATTTCCGGAGGACCCTTCGATTATACCGACATCATCTGCATTGTCAATGCTTTGCTTGCTTTGTTACTCAGATTATTACACGCCACAGTGATTCCTCATATTGTATACTATGCATTCATTACCCTATTTTTGCAAGCACTCATACACTAGATGGAGAATGGAAACATTTTGGCGAAGCTTTGTAATATTGTATTGTTGAATTGCGAGTTTCAACTTACTGGTTTTACTTCATTATCCTTGAAACGAGCACGGTAGATTGGATGAACGGGATGTTGGCATGCGGGGGAACGCAGAGTCCGTGATCCGACGGACGCATTGTCCTAGCTGGAAGGGGCAGACAGCCTCGCGCCAAGGGTGCGTTATCCTATCATTGGTAACGTTGATTGCCGTGATGTACGAGATCACGATAGACTATGGTTCAGATGGCCCGAGAGCTGTTGCAGAGATGCTGCGCATCAGTATTCACTGACAGCTCTCGAGGTGATGTTGCACTTAAGAAGAGGTTCTGCAGGATCTCCGCAGATTTTGTTATCAGGTGAAAGAGTCCCTAATAGTACATTCCACCATGTAATTCCCGCGATAAACCCTCAGTTCCCTTGATCGAGCCCACCCTACTAGTATTTGCAGCAGGCTTGCAACTGTGACCTCGGACCAGCGTCGAGTTATCCTGTTGATGCGTGATGAACGATAACAAGAGTTGCACAAGAGCTTAGGGCATCAGCCACAGCAGTACGTGTTACTGGATCCGAGCTCCAGCTCGTCGGGTTTGAACCAGGATCGTACCAAATCCAGACGGAAGAATGTTTAGTTGCATTATAGAATTATTGCAGGACTTACGTGACAGAGGAATAGATGCGGGTTATCGCTTAAAGGCCAGACGGTATTGACAGGGAGTCGTTCAGGGTGAGAACTGCAATGCGGCGCTATATATACGAAGAACATATAACAAACCACATGACCCCATTGACTAGCAGAAGAGTTTTCGCAAAAGGTTTCACGGTTCTAGCCGGCCCGGGTCAGCCGCAACCTCATTGGGATCATCGTGCTCCCTTGTTTCCTTGTCTTTACCGTTACAGGCTTACAGCTTCTGGTTCGTCGCTTGTGCTGCATCTCGACCACCTCCTGCGTTGCTTGTGATTTCAGATCGAGAGCTTGCAGGTGACGGGCGTCTGTTGTGTCAGTACCCTTCGTATGTTTTTTTTTGCGTGTCAGTGTATGCTAATCTCGTTCAAGAGCGTTTTGTTCACCAAATCAGGCTACTGCTCTTACTACATGTATTTTCACGTCATCAACCTTGTTATGTATCAAGCCGAAACCAGAATATAACTCACCGACTCGGTTACTTTCCTACTCACAATCGCGACCTCCATGGGACCACGCCGTGATCGACACGTCCGCACAAGCCCGTTGAACATGTAAAGTTTGAATCTGAATCATCAACCCTGTTATTACCTTCAAACGCTGTCATTTCATTCCATGACTCTGTCATGCTGTCATCCAAAGGTGTAGTTCATGCATCACTCCGATCTTCTGCTAACATGCATTTATACTTTGTAAATGTCAATACTGCTGCCGCGGAGACTATCTTGAGCGACCGACTCCACGGCTAGGGACATTAACTTGACATACATGAGATAAGTATACGAAGAATAATGTACAGGTTCTTCCGAAGATACCCACCCATTCGTGGTCTGTCGTGCGACGCTGATAAATAAATATTCAGAAGAAGTAAAACACCTGTAACAGCATGCCTCGCACCGGTCAGCGCTTGACTAGAATGTTCGGTGCTAGGACCGCTCGCGTTCTAGACTTGGACATGCACGTTTCTGCGGCATCGCATTGTTTTGATAACGTAAGTGTTATTGACCACTTGGCAGCTGGCAGCGATGTGCGCCGACGCTTGCTGCTCAACTGTGGTCGCAACGTGTTTTGATTATTCCACAGCGCACATCTCCACGATCTCCCCCGTCGTGATTGACAGTGGCTAGTCGCCATGATTACCCTGTGGGTGTTTTCAGACAATCCACAAATCGACGCTCCACAACTCATTGATATTATTGAAAGCATGCTGTGGTCCTACCAAGGAACTCTCAAATTCGCGCGTCAAATTGCTCCCTTCTCCTCGTTCTTATCGGTTAGGCATGGTCGCTCAAAAGTCGATCGCTCAATCTTCTTCTTCCGAACCTCATTCCAGCGCTGCATCCAACGCCGCCGTCATAATGTCTACCGTAGTCGATGCTGGCATCGCGAATCCTCGCTCAGAGCTCCCCAATCTTCAATACCCTTCTGCCTCGGAGCCGGCCGACCCTCCAGCACCAGCTCACATCTTCACCTTCACGCACTCCGGCCCGGCAGAGGTGGTCCGAACTATACCGGTGTCATGCACGTATGGCCCCTTTCGTGTTTGGGGCATGTTGGGCGAGGGCACGTACGGCGTGGCGATGGGAGCTGAAGACATAGTGTCGAATCGCTTGTTGTGTCTCAAGATCTTTCAAAAGCACCATCTTGAGCGCAAATCCAGGAAAGCTGTTCTTCTGAACGAACTCGAAGCGTTCAAGCGTCTTTCATGCGCATTGCCGTGTCCCGCGGCTGATTTCCTCATGGGGCTTGAAATGTCGTTTCAAACAAAGGATCAGATATGTTTTGTAATGGTGCGTCCTCCTCCCTCCTCCCCTGCGACCCGTTTCAGTCATCTGACTCCATCTGACGTCTCTAGGACCTGATGGCGAGCGACCTGTATAATTATCTGCAACGTTATCCTTCGTACTGCGTCCGCAATGCTCGCAGGTGGGGTGCGCAAATGGTAAGCAGTTGTCTGTCCTGGTCTTCGACGACTCACGACTCACGCCTCCTCCGACTTCGAAGACCCTTGGGATTAACGCCCTGCACGAGATAGGGATCATCCACCGGGACATCAAAACCGAAAACATCCTGATCGACGTTCGAGCGAACGTGCGCATCATCGACTTTGGCGTGAGTTATGTAAACAAAGACGAAGGACCCTTGGACCGACAGCAGAATTATTCTTCGGAACCGGTGGGAACGACACACATCATGGCACCGGAGGTCCTGCGCAACGGATCCGACCGCCGTCCTTCGATGTACGGAGCACCCGCAGACTGGTGGTCGTTAGGTTGCGTCCTCTACGAGCTTGTGTCGAAGGAGCACGAGGTACGTTTCGAGTCTTCCTTCGCTGCTATCTTACTGATATCATCTCGTCAGTCGCTCTTCGTTACAGGGGACGACGTATTTTCCTATGTTTCTTGGTGCTCCAGCCGCGACAGAGCATCCAAACGGTTCCCTGCTTTTGAAGAATTGAAGGAAAATCTCGCGGATTTGATCTCTGGAGTAAGCTTTTGTTTTGTTCGTTTTCCGGCACCATCACTCATCTTCACCGCGGTAGCTGCTGCAACCCGACCCGTCATCTCGGTTTGGGTTCGCTGAAGTGGTAAATCATAGATCGTTTGCGTCTAAATCCGGCAGGTCAGAATTCACCGACGCACACTCTCGCGGTGAGTTGAATCTGATTTGTCTGTAAACATCATGCTAAAAACGGAATGCAGCGCTTGAGCGCGAAGAACTTCCATCTTCGTTGCCAGACTTACGATGTGGTCGAGAGACCAACGCAGCGGAGATCTGGTTTCGCCAACCTTACTGGGAGAAATCGCACGTTCCGAATGTGGACCAGGTCCAGCCAGCACTTTTCTCTCCGTCCTTATGATGGCCCTTCAGTCCAGTAGATGTTTATTTCGTTTCCATAGCTTCACTGTTCACTGTCACTATGTCTTCCTTCCTTCTTCAAGTTGTTACACATAATCTTATGTAAAAGACATCTGTTTGTTCTATATCTCCCAGGACCCAGGCGATAGTGGAATCAGCATGGGTATTCAAAGGTTTGAGTTTATAGTTGTCGCTGATTTCAGCAGATTGAGTACGCCACGGTGCTACTCAAAGCGCGCCATCCAAACGTTGCCAAAATACTAAAGGAAGATCTCCGCACCAACACTCTCTCCTCTTCGAACCCAAATTTCTATGGTCACAAAGCGAGGCTCCCACAGAATCGACCCGACGCGAAAACTGCACTTGGGTTCATGGTCCGCTTGATCAGACTTACCCTGCGTACTCAAGAGTCAAAACGGAGGAAATGGGCACATCAGGAATCTTGCACAAGAGACTCATGTTATAGACATGGAATTGGAATTGATTTCGAGGGGCTCCCCCTTGACAATAATCCTCATCAGGAACAGCTACCATCAAATATATTCTCCGCGCCAACGATCCGAGAACAAGAACATCGATTGGAGTTTTCCGGGTACAAATCCAACCGCTCTCATCGAGCGTTAAAGATGGCTCTCTTCTTTCCGCGTCACACTGACAGCTCACTCGGAGTCGCAATTTTAGTCTGTACCTAACCAGACATGCAGACTTGAATTCACCTCCTGGGAGAGGGGTGACGGTACTTCCGCTCCATCGGTACCATCACTTCAGCAATACGAAGGTTTGTGATAACGTCCGCCCAACTCAACCAGGATCGTGGGGGTATGTCTCTTGTTTCTCTGTCGGGAATGCGTAAAGCTGGGGGGGAGAGTTACAAAGTATATAGTACGAGGAGTCGAATTCTAACTTTCCGAGTGTAGTTCAGCTTGAAGTGGTCGATATTATCCGATCTGTATGTACAGACTCTGCATAGTAAGTGGGTGCATGAATGCTAAGATAGGCATCAAGCAGTTTCAGCAAACATCACGTGATAAAGTGAATAGAAAGCGCTGAGGCGGTCGATTGCCAGTTCGTCATCAGGATTCGGACAATTGGAGCATGCCCTCAGCCATGGGAATGTCGTGGCAGAAAATCTCCGGAAACCAGAAGTCCTATCCAATCTAGCAGCTTTGTATCTCACAGACAAGCTCCTCGTGCTGAAAGTCAACGTCTCCAAGGAGGAAGACATTGCCTCGGACGCGGCGTTTTCCCGCATGGGGGAGGTCTTCCAAGCATAGCTAGATTGCGTGTTCAAAAATACAAAATTATTGCCGGGGAATTAGAAGGCACGCCCAGTGATAAAGCGCGTAAGATTTCTGAAACAAACTTCTAGGGCGCGACGAACGTCAGTCGTGCTCAAGTCAAGTTTTTCAGAGAGTTGAACGAACCTGGAAAGGGGGAGGTGCTCTTTCAAATGGGTTCGACTACATTCACCCACTTCCCAGTTTGGGTTCAACGTTATGCTGCGACACGAGTGGCATACTTCAAGTTTCAATGATTGATCCAATGCTAATTTTCAATTCTATGGCAGCAAACACGGTAGGCCACTTGATGTATAGAAAATATTCATGAATGACTCGACACGCTGTACAGCACTAAAGGGCTTCTCAGATTGTCTCGCAAGAGAGTTGCTACCTTCGTGGAACATGATAAGGCACGTCGTTCTAACAATCAATAAATGCGTACTCAAAAAAAGCCAGATGTGCACCATGGAACCTCAGGCTGGCGGCTTCAAAATTGATGTAGTAAAGAGTATGGAGCTGATACCGCAACATCCAGTATATGCCAACGAGTCCTCTGCGACTTCCGCGCGACGCCGCATCATTAACAGCACGAAATCCAAAAGCATGGTGTACAGATTGGAGATACAGAAAAGTTCACGCATACTATCTACCAGGTTGTTCGGACGGGGGAGATCCCCCAGCACTTGTTGATGGGTTTGGATGCCATTGAGATGCTAGCCGCCAAGACCGAACTTGAGTACTGAGTAACGGCTGACGCGACGCTATGGTGAAGAGCTGTGAATGGCATTGCCTGGAGCGCCAGTTATAAGTATTATCCTGTTTTGTTTTTGTTTTTCTAATTAGTGGGGCCAGAGAATCAAACCATAGATGAATGGAGATAGAATCCTTCTTTACAATGGAACTTGTTATATGCAGTGCTCTTCAGACGTAGCAATGCCCCGTGAAAACAGTCATGCAGTTGCAGCCTTCACATGAGGCCAGTGATCAACCAAATGTATCGCTTCAACTTGCTCCTCATTAATAGGTTCTAGCGCGTCAGTTGCTCGCCATGTCCTTTTGGCATGCTTCAGCAGGTAGATCGCAGAAGTCGGAGTCATGCCTTCCATGCGTTTGACAGCACCCTAACGCGCGATCAATCAAGCATCGCACTACATCGTCAGAACAGAGCTCACCAAAGTTGTGGGCCTGACCCTCTGTAAGCGCTCCCTCACCTCTTCGCTCAATCCTTGCACTTTAAAGTAGTCCATGTCAGGATCTAGTTGCAGTGACTCATCGGCATGGAATAATGCGAGGTCTGCCTGCTGTCGTGGGAGGTGAGGAGCGTAGGATGCTATTTCAAAGTCCATTGGTATGTTGAAATAAAGAACGGCAAGACTGTTCACCTTCGATGTCAATCCGCGCTCTAATATGAGGTTCCACACAATCGAGACCTGGAACAGCTCCGGAGCGTACGAGATCGGCCGCGGTCATACCTGGAATCATCAGCATGTCGTACGCACTATTGCAGAATTTCAGCTGGAGCTACATCATAGAGACGCAACCACGAACCTCCTCATGATACCATCTCGTGAAATATCAAATCCGTATCTCCCCCAACCCTGAGCCAAGATGAATGAAATAATTCAGACAAGCTCGAGACGGCCCTCACCTGCGGGCTTAGTACAACGTTTTTGAGGAGCTCAGTGCCTAGCTGTATAGCATCTCGGTCACTTAAAAAGGCTAACCATCTGTCAGGAGAGATAATTCCAGCAGAATAACCTATACGAACAAATCATTAGATTGTAAAAAACATCAGAGTAGGGTCTGCGGGATGTACCAATCTCAGTTAACCGCATGTCAGCGTTGTCGCTCCTCAGTGACATCCGGTATTCCGAACGAGAAGTGAACATCCGGTCTCCATAAGTGACCAAAATTAGCTTCGCATCAGAAGTGAATAAATCAGAGGTCACTCGTACACGGTTCCTCCGCTCCCTTTCCTATTAGATCATCTACCATCACTCCCAGAAATCCATCCGCTCGGGTAAGCAACATCGGGGGATGGCCTCGGGCTGAAAGACCTGCATTAATTCCAGCAAGGCAACCTTGCGCAGCGGCTTCTTCGTATCCCGTCGTGCCGTTTATCTGGCCAGCGAGGTAAAGACCCTACAACAAGTTGCCTCTTAGGCGACAATGACAAGGTGCAGACACCGTAGTTACCTTGATGCGTTTTGTTTCCAAGGATGCTTGGGAGATCATGAGTTGGTATGAGGTCACATTCTATGCAACTCACAGGTCAGCTCGCGGGGATCAACATGATCATATTCAACACCATATGCTGGCCGCAGCATCTTGACTTGTTCAAGACCCGGTATTGTTCTCATCATTGTTTCTTGAAGCTCCTCAGGCATAGAACATGACAACCCGTTGGGATATATCAGGTCTACACAGAATATTAGGATGCGCAATTTGCATCCGATACTAAAGCACACCTGAATCATATCCTTCTGGCTCAAGCCAGATGGTATGGCTACCCTTGTGTCCAAAACGGGTGATTTTGGCTTCTAGTGAGGGGCAGTATCGCGGACCTGTGATATCATGGTAAGAACGGTAGACAATAGCTAAGGGCTAGAAACCTTTCTTGGTCTCCTGAATATGTACACTGAGATGCATACTCTCCTTGATGAGGTGATGCGTTTCCAATGTGGTGTGAGTTTGAAAACACGGAATTTGGTTATTCTGTAACAAACTCGGTCCTCATATCTAGTTCATGAACGTCGAAAACTTACAGCATGGTCTACTTCTCGGTGAACAAATGAAAACGGCTGAGGTTTTTCATCTCCATCTTGCCGTTCCATCCGGCTGAAGTCAATGCTGTGCTTATCTAGCCTTGCAGGTGTGCCAGTTTGCAGGCGTCCAAGTTTGAACCCTGCTGCATTGAGGGATGCAGAAAGACCTGTCGAGGGTGCCTCTCCGATACGTCCCGCAGGTATACGACGCATCCCTAAAAAGTGAAAGACAATTCGAAATGAAAGCATAAGTCATGCAACATAATTTGACTTGAGCCGCAACCTACCGATGTGAATTTCACCGCCGAGAAATGTCCCAGTACAAATAACGACCTTGGAACACCTGATTACATCTCCTGTCTCTGGAAAAATAGACCGGTGAGGACTTTTGTTATGCGGGCATAGCGCGCGCACCTAGTCGGACGCCCGTCACAGTCCCCCACGTTGACGAGGACGTGGATGGGCAGGGACTGTTGTCAAATACGAGGTCAAATACGCTTGCAGCACGTATGTCCAGGTTCGTGTAGCTGAAAAGGATGTCTTGCATATGACGCTTGTAGATTTTACGGTCTACCTGCGCTCTAGGTCCCTTTTTTTTCAAATGTAATCAGACAAGACGAGCATCATCCACCATCACTCACCCAAACAGCTGCACCTTTCGAAGCATTGAGCATGCGGAACTGTATCCCAGCTTTATCTGTACAACAAGTTTTAGGCATTTACAGTCATGCCCATCTGCAAGAGACGCACCCGCGATCCTTCCCATAAGGCCATCCAGAGCATCGACTTCCCTCACCAGTGTACCCTTTCCGACACCACCAATGGAAGGATTGCATGAGAGCTCGCCCACAGTATCAATTCGCTGGGTAAGCAGTACTGTTCGTGCGCCTGTACGGGCAGCACCTGTCGCCGCCTCGCAGCCCGCATGTCCTCCACCGATGATACACACTACAGAAAATGTAAGTTGAAACATACAACTTGATAACACCTTGCGAACCATCATATGTATCTTGAATTGAGTTCGAGTTTGAAGTCGCTGCGTGTAGGGCCCGAATACGTGCTTCTCGAGAAGTACGCGAGGGTAGTAGTCTAGTAGATGTGTCCGGTGTGCTGGTATACAGCGATTTAAACGAGCCTCCTGTGCTAAGAAGCCGTCGCCGCCGCAGTAGGGTAGCCCAGCTTCTTCTCGATAGCATTAATATGCACCTGGCGGACGGTTTGCTGGGCAAGTGAAAATTTTAGGATACAAAAAACAGTCTATACGTAGATGGTATCAATCAGTCTTTGGAAGGCCTAGGGGTAGCTTGTTGTGATGTACAAATTCAAAGACCCGAGACCGAGTTCGAGAGAAGCGTGACACAAGTTCAAGTTGTCAAAAAGTTCTAAATTCCTCAGGCTATATCTCACGGGGGACTCCGACAACATATCCAAAAAAAGTATCTCTCCGAAATTTCTAACTTAATACAAGAGATGCAACTCGCGATGTGGGATTAACCATCATGTCACTTTCTCGCATAGAGGATTAATTGTCTCTCAAAGTCTCATAGAACTTCAATTAGTAAAGTGAGCAGAGTGCAGTGCTATCTGTCATATCGCAGGCCTCATGACATCCACATGAGATGAGGTCGAAGCTCCGCCGGAAATTACCGTGCGTTCACAATTTGTACTTGGGCCAGCCTATAATAGCATTAATGCCCAAGGAACTCGAACTTATTAACAAGTACTCCTACGATATATACAGTCCAAAATACTGCGTCTTGGATCACTGCAAAGAGGCTTGACAATGGCTCCCCAACAAGTCACAGGCAACGGCCTTACCGGCCGAAAAGTCGAAGTCAGAACATGATGATGATTCAAAAGTTGTTCCCAAGCACCTCCATCATGTCTACCAATGTTGTCGACGCTTCTGGCGAGAGAGATACCCCGAGACCCAATCAATCAATTCAAGTTACTATTCAAAAGTACCTCGTCGGACTCGAGGAACAGAAGCGAGCATACGGGGTTCTCGCCCGCCTACTATTACATGTTACCAGGACTCCGAGTTCGTGTTCTGGATCCCAACTTGAAGCAGGGAGTTCATTATGAAGTTTGAGGACGAAACCTGGGAAAGAGTATTAAAACTCGTAAGTCACTGTGAGTCTGTGACAGTGCATACTTGCGCCTGTTTCTGAATTGCCAAGCTTCGATCTAGACAGTCCCTTGGACTTTGACCCTCCATGGGAGTACGAGGGTGGAACAGGTTCCTGGTCGGTGAAATTGCTGATATTACAAGAATCTTGCACCATTTCGAGCAAGGCTTATTTCTACTACACACTCATAATGGTCTAGCGTGTATAGACTGGGTCAAGTTGGGACAAAAGGATACTACAAATAACGTTCATGTATGAGGCTGTATAATTCAAAGAATGAGCAGTTTGCCTTCCTACACATGGTCGTACGGTCGTACAGGTGCGTTTAATCCGTTACTTTCTCGTTTGAAGCCAGGGACCACAATCCCAAACTCACTAGACTTGGGATAGAATATCAACTGTGATGTATCACCTGGTTGTAGAATGATACAATACCGATGCGTTGACTTCTTGATGTAACTGGAGCGCATGTTGCATCAGTTTTAATCAGTGGCGCACTATTCTTGCCGTATCTTGTTGCATCCTTATCGCATGATAGCCCTGAAATCTGGCCCAGTAGGGCGTGATTGGAGGCGCTGCAGAACGAGGTTCGCAACCTGGATGGAGAGGTGAGTTGGAGTTTCAACCTATTCTATGCCTTGTTTCTCAACTCTCCCGGACAGGATGTAATTTGAAAAGGAACCTTGGGTGAATTACATCCGCAGCTGGACCAGCAAGGCGGAGAGACTGCAGCCTCTCATTGAGCGCTCACCCCATAATGCTTATTTCAGCGACAACAAAGCTGGATGGTGGTGTGTATCCAGCACGAACACGGTCATTGTGCGTCACAATGTTCTCTGCCCTGGAATATGACCGTAGTCTCGAATAATCCATATCATTCTATCAGTTAAATGGTGTCGGTGATGTGATCTTCGTTGCAATGGCTGCTGCAAGTTTGTTCATCCGAGGCTCGTTACCAAAGATTTTTTCGGGCAATATCTTGAATGCACTAAACTGGATTACTGTGATCGTAACTGTCATGTCGGATGGTGAGTTACTCAGCTGCAATAGTTCAATGATATTCGCTGAAGCATAATGCAAATGGTTACGAGCGATCCAGAAAGGATGGATCGAGTCATTCATGTCCTAAAATCGCGATGCGAAGTTTAAACTCAATTACCCTTGATTCAAAGTAGCTGGTGACCACGTGTCTACCGTGATCCCCGTTCTCGACTACAGATGCATTTGCTCATTGACTCCCTCGCATGTTATGGTAAACGTCATCCTTTGAACACATCTTTCTCACATCAATGTGATCGTTTTAAATATGTTATTGGCGAACCGCATTTCCCTCCACGTTGAAGAAAGCGAGCGTTTTACCGATTGTCGCGGGCCCATCAGGCATGGTCCCTTTACTTCTCGTAAAGTAATACCTGACCAACAATGCGTGGCATCACTGACGATCTCGGGAAAAAAATCTTGGGCTTAGCTTGTGTGACCTGCTTGATCGGTTGTCACAGCTTCACCGGGTGCGCCCATTCTGTTCGCCGGTCATTTCTGATCTGCACATCCTGCGCAGCCGCGATTGCGACAGTGATTTATCGCCGATCATGTGGCTTTAACATCTAATGATTACACGCTTTTTCAAGGGACATCTAGGGGCAACCACGAGGTGAGCATGATGGATTCGGGTATGACGGTCACCAGATGGTGCAATTTTTCATTGCGAGGCCGACATGCCACTTTATGATATCTTGAATGCGACCAGTCCATGTGTATCAGGACCCACACGTCCCTCTATTTTAGGTGATGATCCAGTAACCTGAGTGTGATAGACCACATGGTGAAAGCGGGCGCTTCAATCTTTGACTATGACATAAGTGGAATCATTCTGTCATCGGACACATTATACGTATATGTCCGAACGTTGTACCATCATGGTGCGGGTGATGGGCCGGGTCATCCTCATCTATACACGTGTCCCCGTATGTTCTGATGGAAATCATGGATGTACTTATCCCAGGTACACGGTAGACTAAGGTGAGGCTTATCGTCCATTCTTAATGGGAATCTACATCCTGGAACTGTCCTGAAACATGATGGGAACACGAGAAGGCGCCGCCGACGCCAGATATGTCTAGATTATCTATGGTCCATATACCAGTACAAATGATCCAGTGGGTATGAGATATGCAATAATGACAATATAAGTGAATATCCCCTTAAAAGAGCCCGATAAGTGTATTTGCCAGCAAATAGTGATTACATCAGTGCGGGTGCGCGTTCTTCATTCTTATCCATAAGCCACCCTATGAGAGGTAAGATTATATAGCTGAAACACAAAGTGAAGATAAGATAACGCACTTTGATGAAAAGCGTCATCGTAGCGTCAGGATAAATCATCTCCACCCTTTGCCTGCCGCGACCTAACTTCCACTCCGCAGGTGGCAAGGAGGAAGGGGGTTGTGCATCCGTTGCGAGTGTAAAAGTATCGAACCGCTGAAGCAGTCGCACAAGGAAGAATGATGCCTCATTGTATGCATAGTTCTGACCAATGCACTAAAAGAGTCAAAGGGCAAGGAGTCAGGATTTCTGATCAAATTGTAATCACGAAAGGAAATCCTACAATGCGTGGTCCTGCGCTAAATGGAGTGAACATCATCGGATTCGATGTGAACCGGGCCAATCTCTGAGGATCAATCCATCGCTCAGGATCAAACTCGTCTGCATCAGGCCCCCAAAGTTCTTTGTTGCGCTGCGTCAACAGTGACGAGTACCAGATTGTCGTAGACTTTGGTAAATATAACGGTTGCCGAGATTCGGTGAGATAAGTACGATCTGGCGGAGGGAGTGTGCAAGGCTGAGGTCTGGTCTGTCGCGAATTCAATGGAACGGGTGGGTACAGCCGGAGAGTTTCGTCAAGAACCGCTTTGACTGACGAAAGAAGGTCGTTGAGCAAAACTCCACCATATGAAATCTAAACTCACCATATTTGAGTTTACGAATTCCTTCGTGGGTAGGAGGATTGTTGCCAAACACGTCGAGTACCTCTCGCCGCATCTTGGCCGCGATGCTCGGATATAACGCCATGAAATATGTCACATAGGTCAAAAGGCACGCAGTCTGTCAAGGGGAGCTGTCTCGTCAGAAATCAGCGCTGAAGGAAGAAGAGGTACATACAGTGTCTCTAGCAGCCAATAGGACATTGAGCAACTGATCACGAATCATTCCAGCGTCTATAGATTGTCGGCGAATGAGGCGCAGAATTCGGGCAAGGAACGAGAAGAACACAGACCTTCGGTACTATCAGCTAGGTGTTCTAAGAAAGTCTTTTCTTCCATGGTACTCCGTATACCACTTTTGTGGGCTAACGCCTTACGATCCAACGTTTGTTTTACTAGTGGATCTAGCCATCGTTTGATGACATCCACGTGCGGGGCAGTTTTGTCATCGAAAAGCTCAAAAATGGGCCAAATGAAACCAGTACGACCTCTCATGGTGATTATGCGTTGGACTGCTTCAAAAGCTTGAGCAAATGTTCCCCACGAGTCATCTGTAGTAGCTCCTCTATCACTCTGGAAGCCTGAAGTAGGAACAGGAAGCTTCTTGGACAAGGTATCCAAGTTATGCCCAAAAAGAAGGTCCGAGGCAGCGTCGATGGTGAACCTAGAAAAAAGGTCTTGGACATTACAGGGCTCGTTGCGTGAGGCAAGATTTGATAATACAGTCATCGTGCGGTCCGTGTATTTTTCAAATAACTCGAAATCAGATATGCGATTGCGGGTGAAAAAGGGTCGTGCGAGTGAACGGTGCTATAACGATAGCCTATCAGCCATCAAGCAGTGTCAGGTGGTCAGCTTGTCGTACATATTTCCATTTCTGCATAGTTGTGAGCAAATTGTGACCCAGGTAACAAAGCAGGTCTCGTTTCTCACCTCGTCATCCCGGTTGAATATTCCATCGCCTAGAAAGTTTTCTCTGAAATAGAGTTAGGAATTTTTTTTCGGGGTAGAAAGTTGCTTACAATCGCTCTCGTTGTGCAGTGCCTCTCCAAAAATGACCAAATCCTGTTGCTAACACGCATTTGGAATGTTCTTGATCCATGGTAATGATCTTTCGGTAGTGAGCGCGCTCGTCAGCACTTGCCAGAGATATCTAGACAAGACCACCTACATTGTCAACCCAAAGAAAGCGAGTGTTGAGGGTTGTGCACTGATACTCTTCGAACAGATCAAGGAACGGCTCGCAGATGTACTGAGAGGCGAGCCCTTTCTTGAGTTTGAGCATCACATCAATGTTCCCTGGCCATTTCCCGACAACTCTGGGAATCGGTCTAGCACCAAGTTGCCGTGCTTCCCGTGCTTGAACAAAATCAGAATATTGTACTCTGATAAATACCGCGAGCGGGATGGCCAGGAGATGGGCAGGTATCGACCACCATCCGAACTGAAGGTTCAACGTCCTACAACACAATGACACAAGCACGGGGGGTACAACTAGTGCTCGAAGGATGTCCTTCAAGATACGAAAGCGATAGTTGGCGTGGCCGGCGAGGGTCATGTTTAGTGCTCAAGATGAGGGGGTGAAACTACAGATGATGATTCTGACTTGAGCCCTTTATGTGCATTTGGGAAATTGTTACTTCTTGCCAGCACCTGAGTAAATGAAGAGAAGATTATCGATATGAATTCGCGACATGATTAACTCCACGCCGATGTGCATGTGAAATTTCTCGATCCGCACCGCGTAATATGGAACTGTAGCTCGGCGTAATAATAGATCGAGTGTCGGTGAACTTCTGACAGCGGCTAGAGGACCCCGGGTCCCTCACGCTCAATTTCTTCTCACGGTTTAGGTTGTAAGGCTAGTAACTCAGCTAAATCTCATAGCGATAGCCCGGCGCCGCAAATTCTGCGCAAGGCTTAGACTATAGTTACGAAAACTCAGTGTGCTTGGTAAGAGATGTTTAGTATGAGATGCGGAAACAGGACGGAGGCATAATCTGCGACACGGTTCCTTCAGTAAGGAGGGTACGGCTATCCGATCTGGGGTTGTTCCATCACAAGATGGTCAGGTTCGTGAGATCCCAAGGACCGGTTCGACATCAATGAAAGCGCCCACTGGCACAACTATGAAACGGGAGCGACACAGCGGGCCCCGGATCCGGGATAACGTCAATCCTTGGATCAGATCTGAATGAGTAGGAAGCTGCATACCATAGATTCAGATCCAAGCAGGCACAGTCAACTGACGACCTATCGCAGCTCACTTCCGATCCTCGTGTAAATTGACAACGTCGTAGTATAAATTAGGGTGCTTTGATGAACCTGCTGCGGGCGGAAGTAGAATCAGAAGGCTGAGCACTGTTTCAAAAGCTAACCAACTTTATTCGAAATGTCAGTATCACAACGTCTTGCAAGCATCTGATCATCCAGATACTACAGCCAAATTGTGAGATTTACAAAGTTAATAATACACTAGCAACCAAGACTACGAGGACATACATATAATGCCACGGACTCGGAGGTGTCGGCCGTCCTTCAAGATTCTTACCAGCAAAGAGAGCACATGCCATTTGAACTACCGCTGAGTGATTCGGATGATGATCCCTTCTATCTCAGGATAGCTTAGGTGGGCGCTCTAGAGTTCGGAGGCGAGCGGACGAACCAGGAAAGAGCTAGAGCGCTCCCTGCCATGGCATATATCAAGTCATTCCAAGCTTAAGAGGCGATGAGAATTGTATTCTTCAAGGTCGGTCACACAACGAGCGTCAGCGTCAACAGGTGCGCATGGGGGTCGGAACAAAAGTCGGAGCTTGCAGTTGCCATATAAGGTAAGTGCTCGGCAAACTCAGTACTGAGTACTGAGTGTTGCCGTGCTATTAGTACTACGAGATTGTCCATCATCATGTCGGAATCTCGCTGGATCCCGCTCGAAAGCAACCCAGATGTAAGTTCTCCATGCCTCTGATATTCTCATTCTGATGCGATAACGAGCAGGTCTTTAACAGTGTAAGACAAAAACTCCTAGCGGTGCAAAATGTCTTACATGGTATGATGCTCTCGTACAGTGGGCCATAAACGCTGGACTGGCGTCCCAGGCGCAATTCGAGGACATATATGGTCTCGATCCAGAAGTTGGTCTTTTCAACTCACTCATGCTCACAGGTTCACGACAATACAGCTTCTAGGAATGGTATCGGGAGGTGTAAAGGCGGTCACACTACTCTTTCCCTGTTCAGGGAGCATTGCGACCAAGCGCAAAGAGGAAGATGAAAAGATTGCCGCTCAAGGGCAGTATCCGATCGATCCCATTATTTTCTGGATGAAGCAGACGGTATGTTCGATCAACCGAGGGTCTTTCGTACTCATACTACTAATGAAGGCTAGATTGTAAACGCTTGCGGAACCATGGGCCTTCTGCATGCTTTAATAAACGTAACCCGCAGCCTCTTCCTTTTATTATTCTCTCATGCTAGCATTACTCTAGTCAGGTGTCGCTTTCGCTGATGAAAGTCCATTGGCTAAATTTATTGAAGAATGCAAAGGTGAAAAATTATTCCTATCAAGCACCCGAAATGTATTAATTGCGGAAATAGACAAAACACCATTGGAACGTGTCAAAGTTCTAGAGGAGACCTCCCTGTTCGAACAGATCCATACCTCTGCAGCCGTCTCAGGACAAACCACGGTGCCTGATGATCTGGATACATATCTCCATTTTACTTGTTTCGTTAAGGCGCCCGATGTCACTGCGAGGGACGAAGACCGTGGGTGGCGCGTCGTAGAGTTGGACGGAGGTCGCAATGGTCCGATTGATAGGGGCAAATGCACAAACTTGCTTCAGGTACGGCTTTGATCACTTCTATGACACTAGGTTGATTTCAGTTCTGGATCTGCAGGACGTGGCCAACTTCGTCAAAGAACATTATATCAAGGAAAGCAAGAGCGTCAACTTCAGCATGATGGCGTTATGTTCTGCACAACACTAGATCAAGAAATACGGACAAAACCAATGTGTACAACAGCAGAGCGACTACGTATTCAGTTATTTCAACTGGCGCTTTTAGATCAGAAGTTAAGTAATGAAACAATTGGTAACTGAGGCGGTATCAACCCGAGACCGAAGTTCATGACAGTCACGAGTTGGTCACGAGAAAAGTGCTTCCGATATGGCAGCAGGAATTTCCTTCTGCATTTTGGCGATGAATCTAGCAACGTGGAATGCATTGTCAAAGTCAGTGATATCTTGACCATTTCCAATCTCAGCAATCTGCGCCGCAGATGCTACGAACTGTGTGATTAGATATCAAGGCCGTGTATTGACGTGAATGAAGACCATGCGCACCCGCAGCATCGGGCTTTCAGGAAATTTGTCTCCCTTGGCTTTGTTCTTCTCCCCTCGTAGGATGTCTCTGACCAAAAGTGGTTCTGCGGTTAATGGTCTCGCTAATCCTATAACTGCATCGCACCAACTGCTGAGTAAATATACAACCGGCAAAAGGACACTCACTGTCCGCGGCCCCTCGCAAGACAGCATCGGACATGCCCTGCAATGTCTGGAATCCACCCGTGACGACTACTTTTGATAGATTTAGATGGGATTGGAGAATCTCTGCATATTCGACGAAATACCCTTCTCGGGTTTCAACAGTATACGGCTTATAATTGCTCGGCATTAACTTTAGATTGATCATCAAGCGTAAAATGTTACCTTGTCCCGAGAGCTGCGGATATTTTGTTCGTACACTCCCCCACTGAGTTCAATGAAGTCCACTCCTGCAATTTCGAGCAGTTTGGCAACCATGATCGATTCCTCGATACAGAAGCCCTGAGGGGCTGAATCCTGTGCGTTGAGCTTGACCGAGATGATGAAAGATGGGCTCTGGACCGCTTGTCTGATTGCGGCGATTATCTCGAGAATAATCTGAGCTCTATTTACGAGCGATCCACCATATTCATCAGTTCGCATATTCGTCGTCTTGGTTAAAAATTGTGACAGAAGGTAACCGTGAGCGACGTGGAGCTGAGTCTGGTTAACCAATATGCCGGCCATATGTTAGTGAAATAACATTACCTGGACGCCATCAAACCCAGCCCTGTGCAGGACGAAGGCTGCATATGCAAAGCGATTTACAATGTCCTTGATGCCATCTTTTGTTAGAGGCGTAGGTTGCCCGAAGAGAACACCTCCAGTCGAGGGTTGCTCGACGTCAGATGGTGCCTCTGGATATGGCTGTATGTTGATGGAAACCTGACGCCCTGGATGGCTAAGTTGTCCGATGACCAAGCTCCCTTGTGACTTGGCGGCTCGCGCCACCTCCAGTCCACTCCTGGAGATAAACCGAGGGGAGGTCTCTGTCGATGATAGTATTCCCTACACGGACATCAACCTTGCAATTATTTTCGCAGAAAATTATGACTACCTGTAGCTTCGAGATGATCTTTTTTTATTTGTATGTTACCAGTGACAATGATTCCTTGGAGAAAATTATGATTAGAGCGTCATCAAGGATTGGATGAAAATCACCGATATCCCCCTTTGCCCAGGTTTCGTACAGTCGTACGAGTTCCTCCGTTGGTTGTCCCCGACCACAGGGATCAAAATTCGAGAAGGTGGCCAAGCGTTCTGACATTGCGCTCTTCAAGAACCTATTTTTGGCTGTTCGTCCGCTAAACGGAAAGTAACAGGCTGCCTAAGTAGTTCAACCGGGTGAAGCATTGAAACCATGTATCGGGATGCCGTTGTTTCTTCGGGCTGTCGGTGAAATGGATATTGGACAAATGGATGAAACGGTTGCATAGTTGAATCCAATATATTGCAATCCAAATTTCACAATATAATTTTCACGGGGGTGACTTTGGGCTGAGGGATCAGTCAGCCAAGAATATCACGCAGGGCTGGATATGAATTAGGCTGAGCAAACGTATGTATGATAAACATGTTTTTGATGCGAGAGAAGGGGCCTACTATATATACCGAAGACCCGGGAATTAACAGACGGCCAGGAAAATCGACCGAAGATATTAGCAAGCCTTGATGTATCCAAGAAAGGTTTATCTAACGAGTCTGTGCTGGCAAGTCAGCACACCTGTTAGTGACGTTGCTGGCGTTAGCAGCAGCTTGTGCGGACAGCGTAAATAGCTCACTTATTCAAATGTGGCTTCTGGGAATGGTGTGTTAAAATTGAAAGGTGTGCACGAGTTTTCCTGCGGCAGGTTAGACTGTGGAACATATGGTGGTTGTCGTGCTAACGATGTCAACGCAAATGACGGTCTCGAGTGCGCAACCTCTGAGATCTCAGAATTCGGTGCGTAGTCGTCGTTATCGAGTTGCAAGTGACGACAGCATCGTGTATTACTGATTTAGGGGCGCTCGCCATCAAATGAGAGGACGGTGATTGTCATCCTCCGATATCTATATATATATAAAACTAGACAAGACTCACGTTCTGGGGCCACCCTGCACCATAACAGGTTAAACTGTTTGCGGAACCAGGGCTCAGAGCGACTGAAATTGGGAGTCGGAGGATGATTAGGCCCGACCGAATCCCTGACGTATTAGTTCCAACTACTGATCAATTGACGAAGCGAGATCAAGTTCCGTCATCAGCTGACTTGTCAACGTGTCAACCACAGTGTGGAGCTGGTACAGTTGCTCGCCGCAAGAGCTCTACAACGCAGTTGTTAGGGCCACCGAACCTATACAATGCCCAAAGATTATCATTTCTGATCCTGGTATTGCCAATGAACAGTCTTGTGCTACTTAACTCACGATGAAATTATTGGGTGGCGTGGCGTCGCAGCCGCGGCATCACTGCTCACGAAGTTTAGGGCTTGGAGCATGTGGTGACAAGAGCAATGTGGATTTTTGCAGTCCATTGTCCCAGCATTCCCAGGCCATGACCTCAGCGTTCAGCGCTAAGCATTCCGCGGCGTCAAGTTCTTCAGACTGCTCATATGCTCGTTGCTGGCTGAAGAACAGAATAAATGTCATAAACGTAGCCTTGGAGACTCGGAAGCAATCGGGAATTGCCAGATTGTGTTGGTATTGGGTCGAATCTTATCTCTGAGAGTCAAACGTTAATCATGCTTTCTTCATCATCTTCCAAACCACCGACGCAGCAACTGCTACAGTCTGCAGACCTCATTTCACAGGGCGCTGAAGCTGCAAGTCCCTCTTCTAACTAATTTCTGCTTCGCCCCATGCTCACTCGAACCCCCGATCACCTGCTCCACGCAGAAAGTCTATAAAGCATATTTGCGTCAAGTCTCGACATCGGGCCTTGTCACTGATCACGGTGCAGTTCTTGAGGCGCTGGAGCCGGTTCTCTTGAAGTACCGGTTCCACAAGCACTACCGCCACCCGTCGCTTGATGCATCACTCACCCGGCAACGCATAGCCGGTGAAGCCCGCGCGTTGATGAGATGTATGCGGTATGTCCAATTTTTGCTGTCCTGTGGAGATGAGCTGACCTGGGACCTCGGCAGATCCGGTGTCACTGTACCCGGAATCAGGATGGTGGATGTGAACGAAGGTGTACTGGGTATCGAGTGGATAGATGGCAAGAGCGTGCGTCAACTTTTACCCGGTGGAGCTGAACTCGAGGACATCAGCGAGCTTGAAGAGGCGGATGAGATGGATGAAATCCATGAAAATGGCACTGCAGACCCAATCGCTGATTATGGAGTTTCTCGAGGTAGGACTGTTCGTATACTGATTAGATTATACTCAAGTTCCGTAGATGCCCTGATGGATATGATCGGTGTTGAGATTGCAAAGATGCACCTGGCCGATATAATCCATGGTGACCTGACGACCTCGAACATGATGTTGAGGAAACAAACAAGTGATTTGGTACATGACAGGACTAGAAGATATGGCCGTCTTTTTGATGTCATTTTCAGGTTCTTATAGATTTTGGACTCGCCTATCATTCTACTCTCGTAGAGGATAAGGCTGTGGACCTTTATGTCCTGGAACGCGCCTTTGCCTCGACTCATCCTGACTCGGAGCCACTGTTTGCGGGTGTGTTGAGCGCGTATGAGAAGCGCATGCGCAAACATTGGCTGCCAATTAAAAAGAGATTAGATGATGGTAAGCTGAGCTTAATGCATGACCAGATCTGTGTGCTCACTCTTTGGTTAGTGCGACTGAGAGGCAGGAAACGGAGTATGGTTGGTTAGCATACATGCTGGACTGTTTCAAAAATGTGTGGGTGAGTTCAAATGAAGGCTAATAGCTCTTTGATGTGCCAGGTCGGACCAAGGTGGTTATTCACCAGTCCTGTCAGGTTTGATTCGTGTTTGAACACGAGCACGTCTTTTGGGCTAAATACGACCTCTCGACGTTTAGACCCTTCTCTGATTTTTGTGTTTACAGCAGATATGGTTTAATTAGGCGCAAGTACATTGTCCGGCATTTTCTCATCACATCCGCCCTGGCATGTGTTTACAGTCAGAATGTTGGTGGGTCTCAACCCTGAACATCCCGACCCTTTCTCCGCCATCTTCCGACGCAAATTGAAAGTGCTCTTTTTCCATCTTCGACCTCAACGTCGGGCGTTTTCGCAAACGTGCCATGGCTTTTACTTCAAGAGCCTCGCCTTGGGTGAGTATTGAGTCGATATGTGTGAGGTCGGATGGGTGCATCGACGGGTTTGTACTGTCTCTGGGGCTTGTCGGGGATGATTGATCATGTCCACCGTGACTGCTCTCCGAGTAGGATGACAGACAATCTTGAAGAAGCTCATCTGTTACCATCTTCAGCTTTACGAGGGATGTCAACCTCTGCGCATCTGATTGAGGGGTCAGAGGCCGTGTCTCCATTCTCTATGAGCTCCTCGCTGTTTGATGTTAAAGGTTCGTCGATGGTGGCATACTCAGTCTCGTAGATCTGGAATCATTCATCTCTATAGCCACTAGACTATCAGAACGCTGGTGAGAGTTACGAGAGCGCCGACAGGAGTATCTTAATGGCCTGTGGAGCTTTCGAGAAGAGTGGTGTCTAGCGCACATTACATGATGCAGTCGACGGGAATATTGGGAGTGGTGACGTACCCAGTCCTTCACATACGGACGCTGGTCATCTGCGCGCAGTAACCTTCGATTCGAGGATCTCATGCACCTCATCAGTCACTAGTCAGTGCTCGGCATGCCTGTCAATGGGCTTCTATGCATAGGTTCTAGGTAGACCAAATTTCAGTAAGTAGTTTGTCTATAATTATGTGACATGCCGAGTCGCTGACATATGTGATAGACTGCGGCATTTGGCTCCGCGGTCTGTTACAACTTGAATGAACTGCTCGAAGTAAATGTTGTCTAATATTCTAATTCTAATGTTCAACCGTGAGTCTAAGCTATCCTACCTTTGAATTGGCGCTCAGCATGACATATTTGGAAGTACGTATTTTTTGCCAACTTGAACTTAGCTGAAATAACTAGGGTCGAGATTTGGCCGTTAGAAATTTATAGGATATACGAAACGACCTGGAACAACGTTCCAGAATCCAGAGTCTCGGGTTTTGTTCCATAGAACGTTCAGATTTTAATCTAGCCAGGCACCATGCTGAAATCTCGTCAGACCGAAGAGCCGAATAACGCTTTCTGCGTTCTTCCTAGTTCTTCATCCCTCCAGTTTTATTATCACGTTGCTCCTTTTGAAATTCTACTCCTTAGCATGCAATATTCCGCTTACCGTCTTTTTGGTGGCGTTTGGTGAGTTCGCACCCATCCTGGCAGCTCCATTAGCAAGTAAGCAGTTCTCGGTCAACGTGTTATTATAGTTGACGAATTTCTGCTTCGAATGAGCAAATAGCGGCCATCATCGGTAATGATGTCGTATCAATTGTTTGGCTAATATTACGACCTACTCACGAAACTCTTGCTCTGAAACAATAGCTCATGACTCAGAAATAGGGCATGCTGTATTCTTTTTGACTGCACGGCGACTGTTGCCCGTCCTACTAGTACAAAGGTCGACAACGGTGATTCGTGACCTAGAGGAGAAAGGTGGGGCATGCCACCCCTCGGCCATCCACCGAGGACTTCCTGCCGTTAACCTCCATGAAGTTGAGCTTCGATGGCTAAGTCGATCTCGTCGGGAGAAGCCTCGCTCATCCATGTGGGCTTTTTATGATATCCCTGTTCTTCTCCCCTCCCACCATGGCGCCCTGGTAAAGCCTTTTAGAAAAATTAGTAACTCATGAGCGCTCTAGCGTTCTTCCATTGCAATGCTACATTAAAAAACCCTAATTTTATACGTCGAATTCAAGCATGGGGCACATATCCGTACGTAATCATAGCATCATATCGTGCACAAAGGATACACAAGGAACCATTATGGTATGGGATTCACATATTTCGAACTCGCTGTGTCATTTGGACTTTGCCATCTTAAGAAGCAAATTTTATTATACACGCGCCTGCCGGATACAGGTCGTATAGTCCAATAGCGCGTATGAGAACGACCTTAATGACGATTGAAATTTGTATGAATACGTAATGTGTAAATCCTGCCAAACAATCGCCGAAGCCTAGAATAAGTGTACGTCATAGTGGGTATACTTACAAATGTGATGAAGCAGACGCAGAGCCATGACCAGAGATCCCACATCAACCGACTAAAGGATGTTGATATCGGCATCGTTGAGAACATCGTCGACAACTGTGGGTTTGCTTTAAAGAAAGACAAACAAAATCACGTGAATAGTACTTACTGACGTCGACGCCGATCAAAGCATCGTCTCGTTTGGTAAGAACGTTCACATCGAGATTATCCAAATCATCTTGGACATCTGAAAAACCTTTAGCGGCAAACTGTGAACTTCAGGAAATGCCATACCGACGATGACTTCAGCCAAAGTCTCCCGCTTGGTGAGAACGTTTACATCAAGATTATCCAAATCATCCTGGACGTCTGGAAAACCTTCAGCGGCAAACTGTGAACTTCAGGAAACGCCATACCGACGATGACTTCAGCCAAAGTCTCCCGCTTGGTGAGAACGTTTACATCAAGGTTATTCAAATCATTGGTGACAGCTAGAACACATTCAGCGGTGAACTGTGAGTTGCAGGAAGTACCATACCAACGACGACGTCAGCCAAGTCTTCACGCTTGGTAAGAACGTTCACATCAAGATTATTTAAATCATTGGTGACGGCTAGAAAACCTTCAGCAGCGAACTGTGAGTTGCGGAAAGTGTCATACCAACGATGACGTCAGCCAGATCTTCACGCTTGGCGACGGTGACAGTTGCATCGTTCAAGACGTTTTCGACGTCTACCCATTGTTAGTTCGTATGCTTAGAACAAGTTTGGGCACGCACAGGCGATGACATCAACCAATGAATCATCCCGCTTGGCGACGGTGATATCTGCATCGTTCAAGACGTTCTCCACATCTACACATCGTCAGTTCGTATGCTTAGAGCGAGTTTGGGCACGCACAGGCAATGACATCAACCAAGTCATCGCGGCGCTCAGCAGGAGCAGCGAAAGCAGAGGTACAAAGGACAGCAAGGGATGCGAGAAGAGTGAGCTGCATCGTGAACTGTGGATAGGGAGAAGCTAAACGGTTGGAATCGAGGACAAAGAACGATCTGAAAAACAGAGACCAAGGTGATTGATTTTATACCTAATTATTAACTGCGATCCGAATAACTCAGCATGGCGACCACGGTTTATAGTTTGGGACCTAAAGATCCGAACTAGAAGCCTCGAAGGTACGTTATATGTATGTACGAAAAAGCTGTACGATTGGCCTAATTTCGCCTATAACTTGCCATTGTTCACTCTATCGCATCGTTCTAGACCTTGTACTAATTACATGCGCCATAGAGAGACTGAATGGATCCAACGATTTACTTCTGGACTCGTCTCAATTGCTGCTGATACTACTTGTTCACATCGTAGATCATTCCGGACCCTGAAATCCAAACGTCACGTCCATATTAATCACACTCATCAGCTTCGAAACGGTCTCCCCGAGGTATTCGCCGACGTAGTATGCGCATCACCCAGCTCCACAACGTGCAAGGGTCCACTCGCTCGTTTCCACAACATTCAACCTGCTCGCTCATGCTAGTTCATATCCTAGTTCATATTCACTTGAAACCATATCCATTTCTCGCTTTACTCATTTCTCTCTATGTCCTTTCGAACTGTCTTTCAGTCCCGATACTAATCTGCACCGCTCAAGGCACGCTCAATGACACAGTAAAGAATCCATCCACAATTACTAGTACCATGCCGCTTTTTTTTAATCCTTGATTCAAGTTGCCCGTTGGTTGGGGCGAAGCCCTGTGCTGGACACTATCTACACTAAGTATCTTACTAGCTCCGCATGAGTCTTGCCCTTGTTGCGGCATGCTATACAATGGTTCAAGCTTGCGCGAGAACCGGCTTGACGCGTACGGTTAAACTCTTGGTATGATAACGGTCATGGGTGAGTTTCCTTCGGTCATCCTACCTCGCTTCCTGGCCTGGACCATCGTTTATCAGCTCCTTACGTGATTCGAAGCTCGGTGCCTTGGAGTTAGGGACCAGTGCGTGTTTCTCCCGGTCTATTCCTTTTCAGCCCTTGCCGCATATCTACACACTCCTCTGCTACTACGTATGGGACATTGTGCTACGCTCAACCTCTGACCTTTCTGCTTCCCTATTCCTGTTCTTGCCGCCATAAGTCTTCTCCTTGACTTTCTTTAGTTCAGTTTACCAGTGCTCCGATCTCCAGCACACTTCATTTCGTCTCAGCCCGCATGCCGCAACTCGAGTTCGCTTTTTATTGGGTCACACCCCTTGTGACATATCCCCTTTTACACGTGCTTATCATTTTGTTCCTACCATCGTGAGTTGTCTCGCTTGTTATTGTTATCACAGACCGTGTCCGCATCTATTGCTGTCATAAGCTATGCATTTATCGTCATGGCCCCGAACTTTGCGACGATTGTCACTTGTCGACGATGGGCTGTCTGTCCGTTATCACCACTTCGAACTGCATGCTTATCCTTCACCATCGTGAGCTGCACTCACGGCACCGCATCACAGACTGTATGCTCATTTTTCACAGCCATAATTTGTATGCTTATTTTCTCATCCAAGTTGGTGCTTGTCTCTTCAGCCCGTTTCGTGACTTCAGTCGGGATTCTCGCTCATTAAGTGTCGTGGGTCATTGAAAATCGTACTCATATTCTCCATCGCGCATGTTTGCGTCATCTTTCATGCATTGTGGGCAGTCCTTCTCAACCGTGGTCCCAGCGACTGTCACATACAGCACTGTCGTTGTCAGCAGATTAATCGTGGCCTTCCCATGGGCTCTCTTCGCGCATCGTACTGGTCAGTCACCTGTCGTGATCTTTGAGAGTCGCCTTATCTTTATTCACATTCATTGTTCTGGCGAACATTTCTCTATTGGGCGTGCTCCCAATTCTCATCCACTGCCGCTGTTTGTGTTTTTGTGTCGCTTTTATTGAAATAATCAAATATCACACCTGGCTACCTACATGGCAACCCATGCGTATGCGGCTCGCTCTGCTGGTAATTACTGTCCTTCCTCTCCGCTGGCCCCAGGCAACCATACTTGCCTAATGCTTTCTGACTGAGTATGGCAGTCACACTAAGCAGATATAAATGATCGCATCATTGAGCACTATCTCTGGCTACCTTCAGCGCTTGTATGCTGACCGACAGGAGTTTTCTATCTAACTTTCTCAGTATTCATCCAAATCTAGAATTTGAGCTTATCTCAGGCTGCTAAATACCGGCCTGGGTTACGCCTGTATCTTCACAGGCTGTAGCTTATAAGACAGCTGAAACAGACCCACACGCCCTCGACGGTCCCCGAAACTGTGCGGCATGACAAAAGTTCGCGGGACAAACGATAAAGGATGTGATACTTACATTCAAGAATGGCTGGAATGTGATGAGTGTCCCGCAAACCCCAAGGAGTCGTGAAAGGAAAGTACGCAAGTCATATATTGCTTGAGACACTAGAGTCCACGGCCTGCAAATACATAGCACATTCATGGATGTGGCAGGTCGGACCGTTACCTGTGTTAGTACGAGACCAAACATTTAAGACGGGGCAGCCATTGAAAGTAGACGACGGATGCACTGCGATAGCACGTCAACAGATGTGGCAGTGCGCAGGTGACGGATAAGAGAACTCAATCGAAAGGGCAGACCATGGAACACGAGAACAATCGAGCGAGTCACATGATAGCCCGGAGGGAGGCGGCGAAGGACCCTCATCTACACACTCAGAGAGAAAGTGGGCAGACAGCACCGAACAGCATTCATAACTTGGACAACATTCGAAAAGATTTCGTTGACAGCCAAACGGGGCAAGGCAGTTAACACCTAAAATGACGTTCACGTGATCTACATTCTTCCAACCCTTTCTACGTGGAAGCGACCGGGCGGTTTTAGCAAGCACAGGTATCTCGAGGAGACACGGCAGATGATTTGCAATAGTCTGTTCAATGTGACTGAACCAAGCCAGAAAACCATCAAACTTCGATACAAGGTAGGAGATCGCCTTGTTGTGAGTTCGAGAAGTGCTGGCAACTGGAGCGGAAGCACAGAGTGGCGATATACTACGAACGCCTGAAACTCACGCCGAGAGGTGAGATTAACCATTTATGTCATGTATGATTAAGAGTGGCAGGGCCAGGCAGGCAGTTGATCACTCGAGCGGCACAGCACGGAGCCTTCACAATGAAATGAACATCCTGCAAAAACTTTCAGAGTGCCAAGAAAGGGAGGAAAAAGCGAATCTTACATTGCAGGTCTAGGGGGCGAGAACGCAGAAATGTCGAATAACGGTGGAAGTCAAATCAAGACCGAACCGTGAGAACATAAGCGTTTGCAGAGAAATAGCCATTCAAGGTGCGACAGAACCCTTAGCGCTAGGCCTCCACATTGTGTGGGAGTCGGAGTAATGTTCAACTGTGAGTCTGATGTATCGTACCTCTGAATTGGCGGTCGGTACGACACAGACTGGGATCCACCAAGTTGTCTACTAGTAGTAAGTGTTTTTCTGCCGACTTGAACTCAGCTGAAGATAATTAATTAGGGTCGGAATTTGGCCATTAGAATACAGAACGACCTGGAACAACGTTCTACAGTCTCTTGTTAACGTCAATATTGTACTTTCTAATCCAGCCAAGCACACAGATCATGCTAAAATCTCGTTATTAGTGTTTCCTAGTTCCTCCTTTCAGCCTCCCTCCAGTTTTACCATCACCGGTATCAAAGTCGCTCGGGCGCCTTTGAAATTCCATTGCTTAACTTGCAGTATTCCCCCTGGGCATGCCGTCTTTTTGATGCCGTTTGGTGGGCTCGCACCCACCCTGGCAGCTCCCTTAGAAGGTAAGCAGGGGATTTCTTGTGTGTTGTTGCGTTGACGAATTTTTACTTCGGTGATTATTCCAGTTCTGCGTTCGGTAATGATGTCGTACCAATTGTTTCGCTAATATCATTACCATTCACCAGACTCTTGCTCTGAAACGGTATTTCATGGCCTCAAAGGTAGGGATCTGTTGTATTTTCGATTTATTTTTTGACTGCGTGGCAATTGCAGCCAACCGTATGGCAAAGATAAGTCTGATCACGGGTGCGGCCACTGCGGTGGTGGCACTCTGGCATATTTGCCTGGGTTACCTCTCTTGATTCAATGGAATTTCGGAAACATCAAGTACTGTCGTTACTGTCTGATGCAACGCGGATAGCGTAGTAGAATCGACCGCGAATGATCTAGAATGTCAAGGTTCTAATTATTCAATTGCACGCTAATTAATACGTGACATATGAATACTACGACATTGGCGTCGAACAGCCCGCAAGGTGTACTATGAGAGACGTGGACGTGTGCTCCGTAATGGGTATATCTACCAAATTGATGATGCAATGGTTGGCCAGAGTTGAAAGCAATAAGGGCACACAAATTAGCTCATCGTGTGAGCACGTTGACATTAGCATCGTTGAGAACGTTCTCAACATCTGAGGGATGGGGTTAGAAGTATTCTGAAGAAATCATGTAAATGGTACTCGCATGCAATGACATCTACCAGGCCGGCATCCCGTTTGGTGAGGACGTTCACATTAAGATTATTCAAATCGTCCTGGACGTCTGAGAAAGCTTCAGTAGCGAACTGTGAGTTGAGGTAAGTGTCATACCAACGATGACATCGGCCAAGTCTTCACGCTTGGTGAGGACGTTCACATTAAGATTATCCAAATCGTCCTGGACGTCTGAGAAAGCTTCAGTACCGAACTGTGAGTTGAGATAAGTGCCTTACCAACGATAACATCAGCCAAGGTTGTACGCTTGGTGAGGACGTTGACCGTGAGGTCGTTCAAATCATTGGTGACAGCTAGAAAACTTTCAGCGGCGAACTGCGAGTTGCAGTAAGTGACATACCAGCAACGACGTCGATCAAAGGGACATCCCGGGTGAGGACGTTGGCATTGAGGTTGTTGCCGACATTCTCCACATCTACCCATTGTCAGTTCGTATGCTTCAAACGAGTTTGGGCACGCACAGGCAATGACATCAACATCTGAAGCGTCCCGCTTTGTAAGGACGTTGACATTGGCGTCGTTCAAGACGTTCTCCACATCTGCGTAAATATCAGTTGGTATTCTTACAAAGAGTTTGGGGACGCACAGGCGATGACATCAACCAATGATCCATCCCGGCTTTGAACAGGGGCAGCGAAAGCAGAGGAGCAAAGGATAGCGAGGGATGCGAGAAGAGTGAGCTGCATTGTTGGATTGTTAACGAGAGGAAGGGTAAGCAGTTGAAAGCGGTGGAAGAGGGAAAGGAATGATGAAACAAGTGGAGAGGAAGGCGACTGTTTTTATACCTAATACCGAGATTATTTTCTGCGATGCGAACAGAACGTCATATTGACTCAACATGGCGACCAGGGTTTGCAGTTTGGGACCTTTTGTGACGTGAAAATGATGGAAAGAAGATTTCTCTTCGAAGTAGAAGACCCGGAAGTACGTTATACGCAGGTACCCATCGGCGCAATTTCGCCCATGATCGCGATTGTTCACTGTGTTGAAGCGTTCTAGACCCAAGTTGTACTTACATGCGCGATGGATATTTGTTCGAGACTGAATGCATCCTATGATTTGTTTCTACAGTCGTTTCGATTGGGCCACAGTTCGTTCACGCGGTGGATCATCCACCCTGAAATTGAAATGTTCTAAATGCGCCGCATCAGCTTCGGACGGTCTGCCCGAGGCATTCGTAAAGTGCCATTACTGATTTTGTACAGATTGCATGGAAGTATAATTTCGGCTCGGTACAATATATCACGCCGCCCCAATGACATAATAAGGCGGCGCATGTGTGGTCTGCAATAATATTCCAAGCTGTACAGTCGTGCAAACAGTCGAGCGTCCATGCTCAGCCTCACCGCCATATAGTGTTAAGCCTGCCACCCACTCGAGTCCGGCCTTTGGCTTCAAGCTAATAGCTGCACTGGTGACCCTTTGTGTGCATCATCGTCCCTTTATTACCGTATGTATGCTCCAGCATTTTTCCATAACGCCGCATTGTGAAAACAACTCAAATTTCAGAGACCATGATGCACTTTTACATAAATAGAACATTACATAATCAAATCCCGCGCTCCGTGCACAATAGCCTTTGAACTTAGACAACACGTGCATGGAGTGTCACAATCCTCGATGCCTTTGAAGATCGACAAAACAGCATCTCAACAACGTTGTCATCTTATAGTGAATTTCACGCTCACACTGGGCGGATACAACACTGGTAGTGTAGCTGAATGCACCGCGAATGATTGAGAACGAGATTCTAGCGATTCAAACGCACGCTAATTAATACGGGACATGCGAACACTGCATTATAAGTAGCAACGAACAGCCCGCATGGTTGACTAAGGAAAACGTGGAAGTGCGCTCCGTAATGGGTATATCTGCCAAATTGATGATGCAAAGGTTGGCGAGAGTTCGACGTAGTAAGGGGATGCAAACCGACTTAAGTGAGGACGTTCACAGTGTCGTAGTTCGCGACATCCTCCACATCTACGCAGAGTCAGTTAGTATGCTTATGGTGAGGCTGGGTACGCACATGCAAAGGCATCAACCAAGGTACGCTTGGTGAGGACGTTCACAGTGTCGTAGTTCGCGACATCCTCCACGTCTGGAAAACTGTCAGCGGCCAACTATAAGTTGCAGTCAGTGCCATACCAGCAAATACGTCGGCTATGGATGCCTGGCGGGTGAGGACGTTCACAGTGTCGTAGTTCGCGACATCCTCCACATCTACGCAGAGTCAGTTAGTATGCTTATGGTGAGGTTGGGCACGCACATGCAAAGGCATCAACCAAGGCCTGACGCTTGGTGAGGACGTTCACAGTGTCGTAGTTCGCGACATCCTCCACGTCTGGAAAACTGTCAGCGGCCAACTATAAGTTGCAGTCAGTGCCATACCAGCAAATACGTCGGCTATGGACGCCTGGCGGGTGAGGACGTTCACAGTGTCGTAGTTCGCGACATCCTCTACGTCTACGCAGAGTCAGTTAGTACGCTTATGATGAGGTTGGGCACACACATGCAAAGGCATCAACCAAGGTACGCTTGGTGAGGACGTTCACAGTGTCATAGTTCGCAACATCCTCCACATCTGCGCATGTCAGTTTGTATTCTTACAACAAGTTCTGGGACGCACAGGCCAAGACATCAACCAATTCAGGAGAGCGACTGTCAACAGGGACAGCGAAAGCAGAGCTGCAAAGGACAGCGAGGGATGCGAGAAGAGTGAGCTGCATTGTGAATTGTTAACGAGAGGAAGGTAAGCAGCTGGAGGCGGTTGAAGAAGGTAAAGAACGATGGAACAACTAGAGAGGAAGGCGATTGTTTTTTATACCCAATACCGAGATTATTTTCTGCGATGTGAACAAAATGTCATACTGACTCAACATGGCAACCAGGATTTGCAGTTTGGGACCGTGAAAATGATGGAGAGAACGATTTGTTTCTAGTACAGTCGTTTCGACTGATGCCACAGTCTGTTCACGCTGTGGATCATCTACCCCTGTGTCAGAAATGCGCATCAGCATCGAACGGACCGTGGGCCATCCGCCGACATTACCGAGTTTGTACAGATTACGTGCACGGAAGTGTAACTTCCGCTCGGCACGATAACGCCGCCCCAGTGACATAAGGCGGCGCATGTGTGGTTTGCAATCATATTTCAAGCCGAACTGCCGAAACTCGAGCTTACAGTTGTGCAACAGTCGAGCGTCCATGCTCGGCCTCACCGCCACATAGTGTTAGGCCTGCCGCCTACTCGGGTCGGGTCTTTGGCTTCAAGCCAATAGCTGTACTGGTGACCCTTTGTGTCATCATCGTCCCTTTATTACCAGATCGTAATTTTTTGGATTGAATGATGCGAGCAGTCCCGTACGGTGTGAGAATGATTTTCGAGCGGGCCGCGAGGAGCACAAGTTGGAACAGGGAATTATGCGCCGGAAATCGTTGATCATGAATCGCGGAACGATGGGACATCATACGGCATGACAAGTCATGGCCCTGCAGGATGACGGATCTACCGCACTACATCCGAGACCAGAACGCCGCAAGGTAGTAAACAAAGACCTAGGCGCCAGCACCGAATGGCATCAGCGGGTTGGATTGTACCACTCTGCGATGAATTACGTTTCCCTGATCTGGCCTGGCCTCTGCATAGGTAGATAAAGTTAGACATGATATGCGACGTCACGCCGTACGAATTCGAAGCAGGCCATCAGCTGTGAATTGAGGCCGGGGAAGATGGAAAAGTATCTTTTCCATTGATCTGAAACAAATTTCAATGTGTCGCTCATTGATCGCTAGAAAAAACTTACCTTCGAGATGCCGGCATATCAGCTAGAGCCGACCGCCATCAGTAAATGATTGCGTTACGCACATGCCACACACCGGACATGGATAAAAAAAGATGCAAGGCTCGTCCCGAAAGAGTTTGATGGAAGCCGGTTAGACATTTGATCATGTCGCTGATCGCGGCCAGTCTAGCCTCTACCTAATATCTATCTATCTCCGACTCCCATGCGCAGGGTATGCCGTAGACTCATAGGCTCCAGGTCGAGGCTTCCAAGTTCCACCGTGCGCATTTCGATTTAACCGACTCGCAGGCCCGCAAGGCTCGTTGGGTCGTGTGGAAGTAATGTGACGTGGGACCAGTCGTTGACTATGTACTGGTGCCGCATCGAATCCTGTCGATATAGAACACCTGCGCACGAAATAATAAGCGAATCAGTTACAGGCTTCAGCATGTACTAACACACCTTGGGTGGGTGTTGTGACTTTCAGTACTAGACTGGGGACCGCCGTCAACCTTCATGAATACGTGAAACAAGGAGCATACCAGATCCTGTAAAAGTGAGATGGGGTAGACTACTTATACGCTAAAAACCATGTAGCTTCTGACACTGGACCGAACAAACTCAGGAAGTTCGGAACCGTTGTCATATAGCACTCATACGTATATGCACTATACGCTTGGGCTTCGCTTCCAAGCAATTCGCTGCGTCAAACGGTATAAGTTTTTCGGCAGCACTGAGGCATTGGTAGCCCCATCAGAACTCATTGGAAGGAACAATTGTCGCAAGGTCATGCTATGAGGTGGAAGCAAATGTCCTGTAACTCGGTGCCGAACAACTCACGAACCAGAACATGAACCAACGGACTGACCTAACACACCAATCTCATTTCACAGCCTCGACGGCAAAAGATGGGAGCTAAGATTTCGGATCGAAGCAAAAAAAATTATCATCCAACCACAAAGTATTGAAATATGCATTATAATATACTTCTCCGAATACCGCAGCCGCGGATAACCTTCAGGCTGTCTGGCTTACTATCTGGGAGACAAACGTACATTTTAGTTCGTCATCTAGGAACGGTCCAACTGCCGACTTACCTCCGTATAGCGTTTTCCATTTCTCCCCATCTCAAGTTCTGGACACCTTCACCCTCTCGCCCGACACGCCGTGGTCCCATGATGGTACTGTCGTCGAGACGCTCCAGTCTCATAATCTCACGGCGGATGTAGGAGACAAGTGTGACCATAAGCTCTGGATAACCGATATATCTGGGGTAAGTGAGAATTAGCAAGAAATAATATGAACATCCAGATGAGGGATGCCTTAGCGCAAGTGCCACGGGTGGGTACTGCACTGGAGACAACATTGTCGCATGCGCACCGAGTGAGTGACAAAAGAAAAATAATACACATACCGGTCATTTTCCGAAGGAGCAAAGTCATGCACACCGCTGTTATCGTCCTTGAACTCTTCTGTATCTACGTCCACCTTTCTCACATCTTCGACAAGTCCACCAACTAGGTTAACCGCTCTCCGATAACTGTTGCCGTTGGCCTCGTGGTCCAACGCAATCCCACTTGCACCCCGTGCACCTAACAAATTTCTCCAGACTGCCGCAGCCATCTCGGCATCGCCCCTTACGAGGCCAAGGTCCAAACTCATTCCCATCCCGGCCCATTGCTCTTTTAGAATTTTCATCTGCCTGGTGATCAATTTTTCTGGTGCACGAGAGCGTTTCTGAAGTTTTACGGCCTCTTGGTAGGCTTTATCCGAAAGAAAGGTGCTTTTCGGCGCGAGGGCGGCGGGCGTGGTGTAAAAAGAGCTGTGTGGATAGTGTGAACCATCCTCGGTAGTGCCTAATAGCTTTGGCGATGACGAACGAGGAGGTAGGACGCCCGGTTGAAGGACAGCGCGCAAGCGTTCCTCGACGTCCTGGAAGAAATGGTCAATGAGCCCTTGCACATGCTGTATCCCGTGTGGTGCAGGGAGAGCACGGAGTCGGACAGTGAGCAGCCAGACGTGCAGGTTTGTGATCGCAAACCAGGATTGGAAAGTTGGCGGAAGAGCGTATTCTTATTGAGGAATTAATTCAGCGTCACATAGAGTCACTGCGCATACCTTCTCTCCAAAATGCAGACGCTTCATCGGCACGCGTAGCACATAGAGTGTTGTATAAGAGCAGAGTGCGCCGATTAGCAAACTGTTGCGGCGAGCCATAGCCAAGAATACGCGCCGCAGAGAGAAATATTGAGAAAAGGAATGGAGACGCCTTGACTTTCGTGGTCAACCATGATTGCTCTCGCTGTGGCACAGACTCGAAAGATGGAGGGGGAGGCGCTGAGGTCGGTGTCGGCTTCAGTCTCGGTGCAGCCGCCGCCGAGCGCGTCACTGAAGATGAAATCACGCGCACATTTCTATGCAATTTTACAGAGAAATCTGATCTGACTCGGTCATACGCCCTGGCTTGGCGCGCTGAACGAACAGCATGACGGACGAGAAGTTGTGAAGACATGGAGAGCTTCCGAGCAAACACGAGCTTCAACGGCAAAAAGTTAGCTTATGTAAGCGATGATCTTTCACCACGCTCCTCGAGCCCGACGATAATGGGATCGATCATCGAACTGGAGCATATTCGTTTCAAATTGATACATAGGTTCGTACACTAGGACACTGACTCATCGCACTTTGCTCATCATACTAGGATGACACTCATCGGCATTGTCACGCCATGGCCCAGACCGTCATCCCCGAACACGATCCTTCTAACATCTCACGTAAAACCTTGCACAAGGTTTATACGGGTCGCATTGTTGTCCGACCTTGGGTAATGATGCTGAACAGCCGCCGTTCTGGGAATATACTAATATTCAATAACTTCTAGTTTCCCCCTGAATCGACCGATTCAATGGAAGGCAGATATGTCGTTTCTTCTTGTATTAATGGTGACATCACATTACAGCAAGTCTTATCGTCCAACTGCGACGACACACGTGTGCCGCAATCGGTACATACACGACATGAATTTGCCCGCCATACCACGATGAAGCTCCATATTATCTCCACGTACGAGGGTAATACCGATCACCCCCTTGTTCTAAGACCGTGCGGCAACATTGGATTAAACCGATCACCGACGGATCTCTTAGGCTCACTCGGGCAAGCTTCGACGTGTCTGCCTGCCTGCAAGTATTCTTCACATGGTCTTGTTCATATGCAACCATTCCAAACTTATGTATATATTATCACGGCATGTAACTAGGATGTAACTATAATCTATTGTTCCACTGTTGATTGGTGACTCGCTGACACGTTCATTCCGATGGATAAAACGATTCGTGACTTCGATCACGTGCTTGATTGTTAACTCCACAGCAAAGATCAACAAGTACTAGGCACTGTTTCTTGGACAAATCTGCTCTTTATAATAGGGATTGAGGAAGAGGAAACAGTTCATTACGCGCGGCTAGGTAATAAGTGATTTAACGAGTGACAGTGGTAAACGAATGGTGGTGGACGGGGTATGTGTGCTGCGCGTGATCGGGTATGAGGATACTGCTTTGCAAATCGTCCAGTTATTTACGCGACGACAACCTTCGTATTGTTTAGATTGTTCAAGAACCGAATTTAATTCATGACGATCACATTGCAGCCATGGAAATACTAACGGGCAAACACGTCAATGTCCGCTGATAACGTTGCCCTTCGCAGTATTTGGATCATTCTCAAAGACCTGAGCTAGATTTCAGAGTCGTTTAAACTGCGGTCATAAAATTACTCACCGCTGATGACATTGGCGCGTTTAGTGCCATAGACTTTACTAAGAAGATCTTCGGTAACGGCTCGGACATCAGGAGTCGTGCCTCGGCGACGCGAGCTCGAACCACCGTATGCTTGCATGGCTTGCATAATTGCTACAACATGAAGTCAGAATCTGGCGGTGACAGAAATACCACGTGCCACACCGTCGACAATTTGGGCTTGACTATAGGGAGACCCCTTAGCCCGCGCAGCAATGCCCTCGTACCGTCTGAGGATTTCATTTACAGCCGCTGCGTCGTCCAGATCAGAGCGCGATGCCAAGGTAATACCCTGGTTTTGCGCTGCGGCTTGAACAGCTATAACGAACTCTCAGAAAAGCAATACAAAATGAGCACAATAATGGCGTACCGCTCGCGACCTGTGAACTTGTGACTTCACGCTTGGTGAGAACATTGACGTTGAGGTTGTTCAATATATCAACGGCCGCTGACAAATCATTCAGCATTTGGGCTCATACAGAGGAAGAAATCCTTACCAGCAGTAACTCCGACAACATCGCAGTCATCACGCTTCAAGATATTGATTGTAACATTGTTAAGTACGTTGCTGACGACTATTCAACGCTTGTCAGGCTGTGCACAGCGACTCATGAGAAAAATTACTCACTAACGTCTACATCCGCGAGGCCACATCCGCTGTCTCGTTCTGTGAATTCGAGCCTTTTGATCACTTCGTCGAAGACTGAAATGCCATTCTAGTCAACATTGCAGGCAAGTCGTGATGATGTTTCGTGCTTACGTCCGGAATTCACTGCATCAGCGCGTTTTGTCAGCGCATTGACGTTCAGGTTGTTGACATCGTTGGTAACAGCTACAACATAAACACAATGAGGATGGAAACACACACACATGGGACGTGACTTACCGACAACCGCGTCGACTAGTGTTTCAGGAACGGGGGCTGCAAATGCAGGGGTGAAGGCAGCGAAGGCGGCAAAAAGAGCGAAGTATTTGGAGAGCATTGTAGGATTGGAGGGCGATTGAAGGAAGTAGGGAGGATGTACGCGGAGGAAGCACAGAAAGCTAACGATAGCAAGCTGGTCTTCGATGGTACGAGCGCTCGCATTTTATACTACAAGGGCTAGCCGAGATTTGCTCTCAGGGATAGGGTCCCGAGTAATACTTACATGCGGGTGCGGCCAGTAGTAAATCGAAGAAGCGAGGAAAAACTACAAAAAAAAAAGTTCCAGTATTTGCATTGAGTAATCATTTTGGGATAGTGAAAAAGGACATGCCGTTCGCATCAATCTGATTGCTTGTTTAAACGTAATTTCTACGTAAACGCAAGCTAGGCCATGATCGGCTTTACGACGAGCTTTTTTTGAACAGAAGTGTTGGTTTATATAAATCGCGTAATATGTGAGACCGCGACGGCGCCGCCTGTGATGGGCCTTTCGAGGATGGGCCAGTCTACCAATGCCAGATGCAGTTGCCAATGAAAGTAGCAGTGACTCGCGATCAAGACTCTTTCCTCTTCTTCATTTCTGCAAAACAGTCGATGCATCGATGATGTTTCGTCATCGTGTCGGGATGCTGAGGCCTGAATGACACAACTTGTGACTTTCCATGATCGTCGGGCCAAGTAGTCGTGTAATCTCCGCATCCCTCGGCTAATGTGTCCACACTAAGCGCGATGAGCAGTGTGTGCGCGAGTACTAAATCCTGACCAACTTCCCTGAGGCCTGAGGGCCTCGGCCCACTGATGCCGTGCCTCGTGTACCTACCAGTCAAGTGCGGCTAGATATTAATGAATTAGATGGCGCCTGTATGACGAGTGAGACATGGGACAGAGAGCCAGTGTTTTTAGTAAAATGCATGGTGATTGGATTGGTCAGGCTGAGTGCGATGAGTACTGAATCTCACCAGTCTGAGGTACCCGCCGCAGTGCATACGTACTTTTGCCCGTTTCCTTGACATTCAAACGATATATCATGAAAACTTCTTGATTGAGCGCGGCTTTTGACTCATCGACTCAACGTTCATTGATCCGTCCATTTCAACATGCGCCCAATCTGATGGCCTACTGTGCTGTGTCAACATATATCACAGCGGGGTGTTCTAAACAGAAAAAGGAAGCTGATCAGCTACTCAGTCACCCACAAAATCACAAAACATACGTGACAACAGCCTGAGCTGAGCGGCGACCACAATAGTCTAGATCTCCCGTAGTCGAGTCCAATTTTGGTCTTTGCTAATTATTAGGGATATGACAATAACAGGCAGATAACAAAAATAATTATCATTTTCAACAACAGAACCTAGGCCTCGATGTTCAACGTTCAGCCCATTGCTCGGCGCCACACAAGAGCGCGAGTATTGAATGGACATAGTAACTATCTGACGGTCAACTTCTTCGTGAGTAGCACTCATGTAACAGTTCGTTCGGTGATTCGTGAACTTCCACAGCAACTAATTAGGACGCTACAAGTAAATCCCTGAGTATATACAAAGAAATATATAGAGCTAATTGCAAATCAGGCAAAAATGTGTGAGCGAGTGAGCATTCTGAAAAACGAGCAAGCGGGTCATATGGAGAATGAAAATGCGAGGAAGAAACGGGCTCCAGACGTGTGACGCCGAGCCTTCCGAGCGCTCAAAATCCGGCACCTTTCACATAGTAGCCCAAATAACCGTCTATATCAAATTCATCATTGCGCGAAGCTGCCCTTCTCTCGCTGAATTCACGACTTCGAACGAATACTGGAAAGGCTGCGGGCGACTTCGGACGACTTATACTTAGCTGTTATCTCGCGCATGCATCGAGGCCACTTACATCACCATGCCGGTGGTGAATTCCGGCTTTACCTCAATCTTGTTTCCGTTCGAGTCTCTGGCATGATCGATACCCAAGACGGCGAGAATGGCAGCCATTGCATGCCACAGACTGTTCTGTACAAACCAACGACCTGCCCACGGTATGAGTATGACATCCTTAACATTGATAAATCAGTAGTCATCCTACCGGGACAAACGCGCCTGCTCAAGTCGGTGAACAATTAAAAGTGATACTGATCGCGAGATATTCACCTGGCATGACCAAAGGCAAAATGGTTGACAAAATGATCCTTCAGCTGCCCATCAGCTGTGAGATGGCGAGTGGGATCGAAGCGCGATGCATCAGGAAATATGTCTTCGTCCCGAGACAATGCCCTAAATCATGTTCAACTCAAGCATTTGGATACGCTGCATCGTACAGACCATTGATTAACCATCACCACTGTGCCTAATTAAACTGCAGATAAGTCGATGTAACCCCGAGTCATAGGACGAACCTTTGGGTATAAAGTACCCGCCATAAATGTCATCATTTGTTGTCGCATGCGCCATTCCTGTGCAAGGAGTTAGCTACGCGATTGCATAAACACCAAGGCACATTAATGGACCGACCTAGGGGTATGGGAGGATACCATCTTAGAACCTCACAGAGAACGGCATCAAGGTAGGGTAACGATGGTCTATCATCAACGGACGGCATTTTATCATGCGTCACGACTTGATTTATTTCTGCACGAATCCTGGCTTGAACATCGGGATAAAGTACCATAGCCATCAGGAATATGTGCAATGTGGATGTAGACTGCGGGACATCAAGGTAAGGGAAGAAGTGATAAGGATTCCCTAAACCAATGACTCACCGTGTCTATGCCGCCTGGGACGCCGTATCCGCATCAAATAATGATTCATGTGCCTTCAAAAAAAACATTACCTATGTATCCCATCAATGCAACGGCTTTCATCGTGTCTTCGTCAGCATCTTCGTCAGCTTGACTGAGGAAGTCGGCAACTAGTGATTTCGAAGCAGTACCATTTGCCTACAGGTAAGTAGATCATGCAAATCGTCCAGCCACAATGCGCAAACGTACCATCTGTGCCTTCACCTCATCAAAGGGCTCGTTTAAAAGCTGTGGACATAATTCTCTAGTGCGTCCCATCAGAGCATAAGCTCCACGAAAGCACCAAACTGGCAGCTTTTTAACTGTAACCGACACGCCAAATGTTCGAATCGACATCATCGATAGCATTGAAGTACTCACGAAAAGGAAAGGCTGTGAATATAGCAGCCCTCTCTGGAGAAAGGAGTTGTTTGGCAATATCCAGAAGTTCTTGCGTACGGGTAAGGATTGGGTCTTGCGTTCCGCGACTGGTGTGTCCATATGTCACAGACATGATCAGCGATGAGGTGTATCTGTGACAATTGTATGGTTGTCAGTAAGGTCGGAGGTTACAGTGTCACTGAAAAGGGCACAAACGCTTGAATAGGTATCTGGAGGTCACCGGTGGCCTTCAAGAGATCGAAGACTAATTCATTCGCGTGACGAGAGTACATTTCGTGGTATGAAACAGAGGCTTCGGCCCTAAGGACCTGATGGAAGATCTTGCGATGTTGTCGCAAAGTATCGCCATACGGAAGGAGTACAGTATTGAATCCCAGTCCAGCCCTGCCTCGTCAGCTGATCGGAATAGGCTGGATGAGAGCAAGACGTACATTTCACTGGTGGGAATGACAGGGCGGTCCGAATAGATTGCAGAGCGCTTGTCCAACAACTCCCGCGCGATCGATTCAGAGTTTATGATGATCATGTCGATCCCATGGATGCGAGAGTGAATGATTTTGCCTATGAAAAGGGATAAAATTGAATCCAAGTACTTGAAGAGACCTTGGACTACCCACCATATATCTTTCCCAAGCAAGATATGTGAGCCAAGGTCGTTTGGTGTCCAATTGCAGTGCGTTTCCCAGAAATGGTAAACCGCGAGGGCCAGGCGGCAGAGGTAAGGGATAGACGCGTCTGCGACTCAGACGCAAAGCAACAATCAGGGAAATAATACACGAAGTCGCCAGAGAGAGAATCTGAACGGAGAACATGAGGGATCGCTGTTGAAACCACAACGTTCGGTCGCCTTATAACACTGGTACCGGGCTTTGGGGCATGATAATAGGCTATCAGGATGAATTCGGGAAAGTCTCGTTGTGTTCTCCTAACCAGATCTGTCTGTATCGACTCTCGAGCTGTAACTTCCATCAATGATATTTCGAACTTCATATCTCGAGCTCTGCCACGCACACAATCGTGATGTGGCGTGGGTGCTCGTCGTCTTATCGGCAATGGCGGGCACGACACAAAGATTGCTACACACTCAAAGCACTCACTGCACGGACACTTTCTACGACGGTGAGAGGCCTTGTTTAGGTACCTGTGACCAGTGCTCTTTAGCTGACCGTGGTCAACTCCAACAGTCAATAACAACTTGCCTGTTGGGAGAGTCAGACTTCGTAATCCACGCTGATGTTGTTCTCGCAAATCATTGACCTGCTTTGTTAAGTCTTACTCGCATGTGTGTGTTGAATCCATCCGCTATGGAGAAGTAACGGAAAATCTACTTGCTGTGCCTACTTCGATGGCTGAGTTGCTGTCGAAATTCAATGGATCTTCAAAATCGACATGGAGTAGTATGATAATCAGGGTCAAAGTTCCAAGATAGTCGCAGTCGTTGATCCTTTTGTTATGACGACAACATGCCAGCATTCCCATGGGATTCATGGTCTGTCTCGCACTTGTAAACACTAATTTCGCATCTGACTATCACTGCATCCTGCTAGGGCGAATCATCTTGGTGTTCGAGTCTGGTACGGGAATGCCCTTGGTGATACGGAGGTCGTTGAAATCGAACTTGCGTCGGGACAACTCATCCTCATCCCCATCACTATTTCGGGATGTTTGACTATTGGGTGACGATAGCGCACAATCATGTACGTCTATTGTTATTTTGATATCCACTACTCATGACTTCGTAGAAGTGGATGTGGATGTCAATCTCGAGCTTGGCGAAGTTGAATAGTACAGCATTGGAAATACTCATCGAACGTGTGACGGATTGCATTCTGTGCAAAGGTAAGTGCATATATCGACGAAATGCCTTGCATGAACTTACATTCAACACAATGTCATATATTGCTTTAATTGCTTTGTCAAGAGGCCTGACTGTCGGCAGTGCAGTTCCTGCTCCATTTGAGGTGGGTTTGTTTTCTTCAAGAAGTACGCTGCGTTCATGCTTGATGTGGAGTCCATATCCCTTTATTCATTGAAAGGGATCGTTTTTACAAGATGATGTAAAAGTCTCTTTTCTTTCAAAGGGGTGAAAACGTTACTCAAAATTAGTGGTGCTAAGTGACGCGCACTGTAAGTCAAGCAAGCAGTGCCACCGCATCGAACACCTCGAAAATAGAGCATCCATCCGAGACTCGTCTACAACACCACGGTACCAAATGATTAGATTGCTATAATGTCGTTGAAGATGCCAGTTTGTCTGAACGATTTGACGCCGTATATCTACATACTGTAAGTATAAGATAAAAAAGGAATCATGTGCCAGATATACAAGTTAGGTATGGTTTTGCACTTCGTCTTCTCTTCCGATATTCCCAGCAGGTAATGCCGGAGATTTGGACGGAAGAATCACATCCATCTCGAGCTCGCTGACTTCAACGTAGATTTCTCCTTCAGTGTGTCCTCTCCTCCATTGGACACGACTGAGTTCCGCATGGTTGAGCAACCATGCCGGATCAACATGGTAAGTTGCAGCCAAGGACCGGATGCTTAGCATCGCGCGACAGATAGAGACAGCCGTAGCTGCCATTGCTATTCTGGGTGAAAGATGTTGCTCGTGAACTTTAGTGAACTACCATGGATGGAACAATTTTACCCTCCCATATCAATTGGATTATAGAAATTCTGGCAATGGTTACGAGTCTTTCGTGCAGCTATGGCCATAAAACTTACGGTTATGTCCTCTGAACTAGTTAGAGAAAGACTGATGATTTCGTACAGTAGCGATCCTGTTATTTTCTTGAGCGTGTGCTAAACGAAAAGAATCGAGATATATTCACCGGCTGCAAACGAATACAAGAACATCCCCCTAAGCAAACATAAGCTTTTGTGGTAGAACTTGTGATCAATAAGGGGCTTACTCTTTGACGAATCGGTGGATCATCCCGTGTTGCTGCAAGGCTCTGGGGGCGACGCGAAAGCGATATAGCGTAAGTAAGAACATAGTCGTATGGACAACCAAGGCTGGCACATAGATGATGAATGTAAATGTAAGGCGTGCCGAGCTTAAATTGCTGTTCGTGACACTCTTGATTGCATTATACTCGATGGCGCCCAATATTGCAGCTACTACCAAGCAAACGACGAAAACAGTGACTGCCAGCCATCTGATGAGGCAACTCCGAGGGAACAGATGCCATACTCGCAATGTTATAACACCTGTATACCAGTCGATTCAGTGGGATCGATATCGATCGATGCGCAACGGACTGACATTGGCATAGAACCATGACTGTTAATCTAACAGCGTAGTCCACTGTAGGACACCAGCCGAGTCTACATAATCTGTAAGTCGGTCTATTGCCTTGTCATACGAAATAGCTCACTCCTGTAGAACGATGCATGTAAGACCCCAACGATGGTATGTGCAGCTCAAAAACTCACCGGATAGTTATAGAACTTGGCTGCTCCTATTTGTGCCAGAGCAGTGAGACTAAACAATATTATCATTTCTAGTGCATTTTTTTTATTAAACGGAGTCAGACACACCAAACTTGCGCGAGAGCCAAGTATCGGATCTGTCGAACCTAAATCAGTCACTGACAAGAATAATTCGTAATGGCCTTACGCTTAAATACAGTATTCTTGACGGTGACCATGGACTGGACCAAAAGAAAGTCACCTAAAATAAATGATGGCAGTGAATCAGAGTTAGACTGTCATCGACCATGAAGACGAAAGTACGTACCTCTTGAGCGAATGTGATAGCATGATCGTACACCACAAGAGTGAATGATACAATGGTAAGAGTCAATTGCTGAACAGCAATGCTCGCTGACTGCTGCTGTGCGGACATAACAAAGTATGGGGTGCCCTCGAGTGTTGACAACGTCAGTGAGATTTGAGAGCTCACAGGTGACCCTCTGTGGGTTGCATCAAGAAAAGCTTATTAGTGTTGTGTACTATATATCCACCGTGATGAACAGGAGACGAAGCTGAGCGCTGATGGGTGGCACTTACTACAGGCATGCTGTCACCTAGGGATGATGGCATCACTGGCAGGCTGAGCCTGTCAACTTAAGTTACAGATGATGCATCATCAATCCTGTTCATTCATCATATCTCTGGCAGTTTTGTGCCAAAGTTCCTCCCATGCTTCTACAACTGGTGTGATGGTGGTGACTAGTGTTCTGTCGGTCAATGAACATTTACCAAAGTCAGCGTTATGGACGAACGGATGCAAGTGAACGTTTGGAGTACCAGAAGTCCTGTCTGGATATTATATAATCACAATCATGATTGGACGACAAAGCAAAACTCGTTACAACGGCGCTGTTCAGAATGGTGTCGAAAGACTCGCTCTATGATATCATATTCCCTTCCACACATCAAACATTTGATCGCGAATAGGCTGAGGTTAAGGCGCGGGGCTTAGCGATAAACGCCATTGATAACCATTAAAATAATTATACATCACAAAGCTGGCACTGATCGAGGTCCTCCAGAATCTGTCCAAAGAACTCGAACGGTATTAGTACACTGCGAGATGTCACCGAAGATATATGCACCAAGAAGATAGTCTCACAAGGAACATAGTTGAATTAACCAGGGAGCTTTAGGAAGCTTGATCATATGCGTAGGTGAGCAGAGGTTGGCCTATTAAAACGACGTGATAATGGAAGCAGATCACGTCCTAAAGTCATGCAAATATCATAAAATCTGTTGGTATGAGACAAACATATAGGTGAATGTGGTAGTCGATGCGGTTCTGTTGCGAGGAACTTGTATAGATGACCAGACTCACTCTGCTCTATCGCGAGTGGATGATCAATATCATACCCTCACATTCAAGTGTCCATCGTATCAACTATGAGGGAATCAACCCCGGGCCTTTTTACGCAGCCTATCGTCACTGAAGACTCCACAGTGGACCACCTGTCAAAATTGGTAATCAAAGCAAGATGAACAAAGACATGCCACTAAGCTTGCACACCGACCTATTATAGGCACTGTGGACAGCTGTGGACGGTCGAGCGCGCCAAAGCCGTCCACAGTACTGGAGATATAAAGATGCACCTCGCAGTGTCGATGGAGGCTACCACAAATCGCTCACTCTTCCTTGCGTCTTTCTTCCTTGACTTCGGCCTTGCAATAATATGGTGAATATGTCCATCCAAACAGTCACGAAGTGCTCCGGTAGCGCTGTTTCGATAAGCACCACCGACAGTCCGGCACTGTCCCTCACAAACAGACTCACCCCCGCCGAGCGAAAGGCTTTTGGTAACTCAGATCACAAGGCTGCCAAAATCCTCGGTATTACACTCACACGCAATCACGTGGACCAGGATGGGAGCCTTGCTACAGTCTCATCTGCAGATGAAGAGGTTTGCCAAGTTTACGACAAGCTGGGAGAGATGATGGCTCTCGTAGGTGCAAAGCGTGCAGGTAGTCGCAGCCCAAGCGCTGCGACCATCTTTAAGCCACGTAAGGGCCTAGGAATGGACTTGATAAAGAACAAGAAGCGCAGAGTGGCTAGGGAGTATACGCAACGCGTGGTCTTGGGACCCTTACGCTTCAACGAGCCACCTGTCGAGGAAGGCAAAGAATTGTCAACTACCGTCAACGACGACGGTGCATGGTCATTCTCAAAGCCCGACGAAATTGAAGAGACAAAAAGACCTCTTGCATGCAGATGTCAAGCGAGAAATAACGAAGATCTATTGGGTAGTTCAAGAGATTTTGTTTGGGACGTCCAAAATCCATTTGCCACACCTCCCAATGCCGTCCTTCAGCGATATCTCAAGACAATGCAACTCGGTGAAACGATTGGACCTTTGGATATTGCACCGTCGGTGGCATCCCTCGGCTGCACAACTAATTTTGAGCCATCACCCGAAGAGATTTCGGCACTCCATTCTGATGACTCGTTTGACAACTTTCTTCGTCCGGCGGAACAAGCTTACCTGGATTTTTTGATTGCACAAGACGAAGCTGAGGAGCATCTAATGGAGAGGAGAAGGCAAAGAAGGGCGGCAGTGCGGTCGAGGAACAAAATACTGGATGTGTTGGGAGCAGAGGCGCGACAAGCTGTTGATGAGCAATGTTAGCCGCTTCTGTTTATACGATATGTCTGTAGTATAATATTCATCAGTGTAACACTAAGAGATAGGTACTCACAAAAATTTACCTGGAGCATGAAGAGCGGGATGTCGGAAAACCAGTAGAATCAATGGCAAGTACGATGGCGTGACACCAGACAGGGGAGATACACAAATAATTCTGCACACGGTGTCTACTTAGCCGCAGGCTTGCGATTACCCGAGACCGGACTCAAGGCTGAGTGTGTGTTCCAGTGGGTTCTGCTGGTAACACTTTGATTGTGACGTGACGACCCTGACCTCGAGAAAAATCCACGCTATGGAAGTTACCCTACCCGTTCTCAGAGGCGCTGTCTCGATAATGACATTAAGTCACATCAGCGGGTTGGATTGCGCTACAGAATGCTATGTAGCATTGTGTAGCACTCTGTGATGAATTACGTTTCCCTGATTTGAACACTGCTGAACTACAACAGGACGCGATTCCCAGTTCACGAAATTTCCGAGTTGGCGACGCAGTGCAGATTCGGGATATGTATGCAGGGCATCAAATATATTCTGCAAGCTGTCTGCAACACCACCGGTACAATCATAGTGATTATCACTGTCAGTGTTGGATGAATTACTTACTCTGGGTTAATAATACCAGTATGCTGTCACGGTATTCGCCGTTTTCGAGCGTTTCGCGACTCGGATGCGCGCACTTTGGAAGGCTTCGGAGAGCCAGAGCCGCTGACTGTGCCGAGGCGTGACAGGACGTGACCAAGTTGTGCAGATTAGAGGTAGACCCTGGGTTTCCTCCGACACCACGATCCTAAAAATTAGATCCATGTATTAGAGGAGATACGAATCTATGATGGATAAAAGCACAAGTGATGCTGGTCGAGGATTTACTGAAACTATTGCGTATTACGGGGAATGAGAATAGACTTTTGCGATTGGTTCCAGCCAGCTGTCCCTGACTCCAGGGCCAGTTGGAAGCTTCTGAACTTCTGAAGCCCTTGACTACTCGGTAGGAAGTCACGTGACTTGTAATGTTTCGACCTTTCCTGTAGCCTAGGACCAATATGGAGTCCACCACAAGTCCACCGATATAACAAGTGACTAGTGACTTGTAATCTGAGTCTAAAAGATCAATCTCTCCATTTCATTACATTTTGCCATTGATCACGAAATGGCGCTACACTTCTACATCGGTAGCCGCGTCAGTACTTAAGTATCGCCAAATCCGAATGGAAGCCATCTTTCTTTGGGACTCGGACCCGGACAACCATAGCGTCATTTACGAAACAAAAATTAGCATATAAACTGACCTACTCCGCACTTGCAATTTTAACGTTCCATCACCCCTCGTCCCCTGCACAATTATCGTCTAAGAGCAGAATGCGTACTTCAGCTCTCCTTACACTCTTTTTCAGCTTCTTCTTGTTTATTGAGTTGGCGTTTTCTATTCCTTTATCAACACCGGCCCTGCTTTATACTCCTGGTACCCGCGGTGAGCTTTTTTCGTTAATACACTTGATTCATGGCGCTAACATGGCCATTTTTCACTTATGACCTCGAAGATATTCTCGGTTCACAGAATAAGCGCGTTATGGACCCTGTAACTGGCACCATCGGAATGTTCCTCAGGATGCTAGGCAGGCCGGGCTTGCATGAAATGCAATTGGAGATTGATGACTACTGTTCCAAATTTCCGTGTCCCACACCAAGTGAGTGTAAACAAGTCTTGCGAACAGTACAGGACTCATAAGCGATTGTATCCAGGAGGGACATCCGAAATTTAATATTTATACCAGCCAGCAGGAGTTGTCTTTGCGGCTTTGCGAGACTTTCAATTGTATACCCCCCGGATTGTTGTACCTCTGGTGCAGGCATGCTATGTTTCAGTCCATTTGTTATTATTGTTGCAACATTTCAACTTATTTGCGAGTATATATATAACTTATCATGTATGTAACTCTGTAGAAGCTTGTTTCACTTACCTCGAATGCATGGAACTCACTCGTGGTATAGCACAACAAACTGTTACAGTTTCTTGTGTGCAAATTCTTTGTTGCACGGCTTAATACTTATTTCGTAGTCAATGGCAGGCCTTGCATTTACCTTGATGGAAACGAACACTCGATTGTCTTTTACTACCTGTCCTGAGTTGAATCATGAACAGTGCGTACCGGTAGTGAGTAAGAGGTGTTTTACATGTTGAGACTGAAGTCTGAACGCAATGCATATCCTGAATGACGACAAAAGGCACACGCAATTGTTATAGGCTATAGCGGCACTCGCATACAACTATGATAACATTTACTCGACAAATCCATGGCAGCAGTCTGAAGTCCAAGCACAGTAGAAATATGGCATTTCACGGCCCGTCGAGTGAAACAAGCGTCATTTACTGACTGAAGACATTTGCGGTAAAATCGTTCAGAATGTCACTGACGTCTGGTGAAATACCATCAAATAGCCACCAACTTGAAGAAAGACGGTACTGACCAACATCAACGCTAAGCAAGGTATCATTGGCGCGCTTTTGGCTGAGATTGACATTATCTGGAACGTCTTCTATGAAAGACTTAGCTAGGAGGGACGCCAGAATAGATAAATGCTCACCGGCGTCAACGTCAACTCCAACCATCAAGCCATCACGTTGATCCAAATCATCTAGGGAAGCTGTGGGTGAGGCAGCAGCATGAGCAGCAATGCTAAGGGCGCAAGCGAGTATAGCCACGGAGTGGAGTAACATGGCAGTGGTAGCAGCAGCAATCAATACAGAAGTGATGAATGCTCAACACTCATATGCGAGTCATCTTTTATACATAGCAGTGTAGAGGCGGGCATCGGCGAGTAAAACGCGATCGAAGATCAGAAGCATGTGCATGTGCAGTCACCAGTGCTCGAACGATCACTGGTACCGATGTGAAGAGTCAAACAAGACAAAGAGTTGCCTATGGTAGAACTCTCGATTTGACATGTACTCACCAAAGTGCCCAAAGCACACTGGAGCTGAAAACAGTTCGGTTCCAGTAAGAAGGCATGATATCGCAACGAATACAAGGATCCCACGTAGCAGTAAAGCTGTCAAGTCAACGTCAAAAGGCATCCCGCCGTGTCAACGGACTCACAAAAATGTATCTATCTTTGCTTGATGTAAGACTGTTTTGATTCAAATACGCCTTGCATAGCCCAAACATCGATGCGCAGGTATACCCGGTGATCGATAAGTTCCTGTGATGTCATTACATACAAGTCGCGGAATTCAGGTGGAAAGACGGTGACAAGTTTACTTTCGGTAAAACCACACCATCGAACCTATGAATGGATCTGACGCTCTTCATAAACAGTGTGTTGCGCTCCAAAAGGCTGTGGGCTTTCTGGGAATGCATGAGCACAGGGCGAGATACGAGCAACGTCGCGCACAGCGAGAGTCCAGAGATCCAAAAATGTAAGGAAAAGTACTAGCAGTAAGAAATCAGCGATGGTGGTTGTCCGAGTATCCTCGATCAAACGGAAGTCAGATTATGCCATACAGTTACTAATGCCGTGGCTCGCCACAACGTCACCCCACTCGATTGAGCGCGTTTTATTCCGTTTGATCATCGTGTGTCACGTCAACGCCTTGGAAAGTTGCAACACTTTTATCAGCCCTGATGTTGAATCCGGACACAACTTGAACCCCTGAATCTTGAGGACAAACCATCACAAGATCCAACATTCATGGAAGTTCGGAGATACCACATCGCCGACTCAGAATATACCATCAGTGAACTGGTGAACAAATTAGAATATCATATTAAGCTATATATAGATAACATTCGTCACAATCTACGTAAACGTGGAGGGGGTAGTTACACAGAAATGTTTGACCATATACAGGAACGATGATTCTTGAAGACAACCAGTCATGTTGTCCCATGCTTGAAGCACCATCTCCTACATGTACGTTCATAGCAAGCGAGGGTGAAACTGAAGCAGACAGAGTGAAATGCAGGTCCGGAAGCATCAAGGTACACATGAAGTCACCACCTACCGTTAGTGCGAGGTCTTTCTATCAAGCCAATATCAACAGACCATTATGCGAAATGTACAGGCTAGAACACTACCTTCTCCTTCTGGATTGCTGCAGTTGATGCTTGGCCTTATAATGAGAAAATGTGAGTTCGAGTTTGACAACTGCTTTGCTTGGTAGAAGACCGGTCATTTGACTCGTACACGGCAGACGGTTGCCTAGGCTGACTAAAAGTATCTACGGCGTGCTTCACGCGGAATCCTGCGACTAGTCCACATCAAACGTATCGTGAAAGCATTTTGTCAACGAGGTGCTTCCGGCACCACTTAGAAAAGATGCGTCAACATATGACGCATGAAGTTCTAGACCTTCTTGCTTGCGACGTCCGATTTACACAGTCACGAGGTGTGTGAATCTTCGTAAGCTATTGGTCTAGACTGCTATATCAAGCAAGATATTGGCAGACTGCCGGATGGAACCACATATTGCCGTGTCGTTCAATCTTCCACGGAAAAGATCGTAAGCCGAGTGTTTTTCATCAAAAAACAATCTGCGAACTCAAACACAGGAGGTATGTTTTAAAAAACCATAAAAATAGAATACATATTAACACATCAAAATACGTGTCTACCGATAGGACAGTCCCCGAAGAAAATACCTAATTCGACTATATATCTTTCTCGTGCGTACCTTTCAATTCATTTGATATGCTACACTCTCTGAGCAACGATCGAGTGCATCACAGAAATGAGACATCACTCATGTCTCAGGTACTTTGCTACTTTGTTCTGAAAACATATTCAATGTGCTTCCCTGACGTTGATACTTACCTCACGGCATATATACAGCATTATCCCGTATCAAAGACACGGTAGATATCACGCCTCAATTTCAAGACTGTCATGGAATGGGTCTCATTCTATTCACAACGGAAAAATCTTTTACAAGGAAGTCTTGTAGCGACTGAGACGAAGGCGCACAGTTCTGGAATAGCCTTTGCAGAGCAATTTGGTTAGTTCTGGTCGGCCTTGACAGCGGCAAATAATGATAATAACGATTGTTCCTCTGTTCCACTGTCACTCTAGACACAATAAATCGGACATGCAGTAACAAACTGTCGCTTGGAGACTGAATGGGCAGGGTGATGGGGTTGTGAGGAGATGGCGATGTTTATGTAGTACTTTATTCAGCAAGTTATCCTCAGTCTTCGTTTACATAGTGCGATTTTGAACACGTTACAGATGTTCGTCACCAGGACAGGTTGTTTGCAGCATAGATTTTCTATTATCAACTATCCTATCCGCCCGAGCATGTTTTCATATACCAATGTCAGTTATGGTTCTGTCGCTTCCTCCATGCGTCCCTCATGACTGCGACTGTCAGCTGATAGTCGTCAGTCGCATACCACGCGTGGCTTCCTCTACCGGTGGTATTCTACTAGGACAATGTTCCAGGGCTAATGTCGCATGTATCCAAGATAATTTTGCTTGCCGCAGTCACCAACATAGTCATTTTACATACAATGTATCCCAATGACTTCGCAAGACCGGAAGATGTAGTCGATCTCGCAGTAATTGGCATGCTTATCATTATCGATGAATTCATTCCTGCTCGCAAAATCTTCAAGAAATATATATACCGCTAATTGCGATATCATTAATTATATTAAAAGCAATTATCGTAAATGTAGACTTGGATTATACGGAAAGGCAAACGAAGGCTTGTTTTAATCTGAGTCAAAGGCGGCATCCTCCATCGCCTTTCTCTGGTCGGCTAGAGCGGTGACGGACATTTTGGACACGACCTCTGGTGTTAGGTCCTCACGATGGTTTCGTCCAAAAATTTTCCTAGACGGCAGGGTTAGAGATGTAGTACGAGGCACAACAATACATTACCTGGTCCACCACTCGAGAAGTTGGGCCACTCTACGTTGTGCGACAGGGCCAGGGACATCCTCGAAGAAGTCTACGATGTTGTTCCAGAACATTTCGTAATCGAAGTCACCGTCGACGGTGCGCCAAGATGTGACGCCGGATAGAGCGAAACGAACCTGCGAAAGATTGTATGTTCAGATATCAATAGTGGGTAACCACTGGTACTCACCTGACAGACAACATACGCAATGGAACGAGGGGTAACCTTTCTCATGTTGATAATCGAGGCCACACACGTCTTGACCTTGGCCTGGTTTAATGCGCGCCTGGCGCGCCTGTTATTCTCGAGGATGTCGGCGCCATCACCATCACCGTCAGCTTCTCTTGCGGAAGACGGCGATGTAAACGTGGCTTTGAAAGCCTAGCACAATAAAAACTTTGAGATCTCCATGAGGACTAACACTGGCTACTGACCTGAACGAGTATCTTGGACTTGAAGAGGCCTTTCTCGAGGTTGCTACTGTCGAACGAGTAATTCTCATAGAGGAAGAGTGGCCAGGAGTTCTCCGATACGATGTACTCAGATGTACGGTCGCGAATACCGGCCTTCACACTTCTCAAGCGTCAACATCATATACTAGCCGACAGAGGTTGGTACTCACCGTGCATCACTCCAGTCCCATTCGGCGGGGCAGAGCAACTTTCCGCAAGTGTCATGTACGAAGCCGCGCGAGTGCTTGTCATCGGCCTTGAGTAGACAGGACGGACGGAAATCTTGATTGACCCAGGCAGCAATGAGGTCCTTGAGAGTGGACGTATCATCACCGCGGGCAGCATCAGCTCCTCTTTTGAGCTAGAAAATCATTAGGATCCAGCTCGATAAGCGTTTGAGGGGAGAGTACGCACCTTTTTCAGCATTTCTTCGGCGTCATCAATGTCGAGTTCTGCAAGTTGTTGGTGTAGCCAAGGCACAACCTGCGCGAGTGTGATGTAACCACGTTGCAAGCGATCTTGCCTGAAGAAGATAATTAAAATTGGTACGGAACAAAAACGACGACGTACTCTGTGGTATTGTCAACCGGTTGCTCTTCGTACCTGCGATCATTTTCGGCGATTAAGTCTTCTAAGCTGGTATAGAGAACAACCATGCGGCGAATCGCCCTGCCTTGAGAAACATAGTAGGTTGTCTTTCTTTGATAGTCAATGAGCAAGAGGAATGGAGCGAGTGACATGAGATATGACGAACCTCTGCTTGGTTCCTCTTTCTTGCCGTATCGTTTGCAGCTCCTCTTCTAATGCGGCAATGCGGCGCTTGGCCCTTGCCTCTGCAGAGGTAGGAACTGCCCCAGAGAGGTCTGGAAGGGCGAGGGTGTGTGTCTGATGGTGATGGTCAGGCTCTGGCTCAGACATAGCAGGAGTGAGGGCGAGGTGAAGTGTGAAATGAAGTGACGAAATAAAGAGTGACGAAAAGAGTGACGAAGGGAAAATGAAGAGCGAAAATGAAAAGAGAGAAAGATGCAGCGTCAGAAAACTCACCTGGACCATTATATATATTGCCTCGCTAAACGATTGGGCGATTCCCAATGAGGATTGTCCCAATGAGGATTAGCTTAAGGACATGGCAGAAATGTGATAACGCGCTTTGGTAGGTGGAAAAGCATCCCGTAAAGTTTCCGGCTCGGAATAGCCAGTAGTTTCAGGCCCTGACGTATCTTTATTAGTATGTATGAGGAGAACTCGGCGGGTGGACAATGAATAGCCTACCATATAAACGCGATGATAGTGCCCACGACATTCTCTAACCCGCTAGCTGAGTTCCCCTCCTCGCGCCCGTAAGGTGGTGGATATTCTGTACAGTGTGTCAGTCATTTCAATTTGATAAGAGCAATCGGCGTACCAAAACTTGGTCGTGATCAAGGGACTCCATGCCAAAGATTCGTTGTATGATGGCGACAACTCCGCAGGCATATTTGTGAGAGTGAAATTATCGAAAAAACTGCGGCAAAAGAAGGGAAAGGACCTCATATCGTGAGGTTGGCAAGCCAGCTTCCACTGATCCAGATTCATCGTGTCTCTGGACATGAAATTAATAAAAGTACGAGCTTCCGTAGACTCGCTGGATCATCTTGAAAAACCCTGACTGACATGAATCTACCGTAGGCGCCGGTAGGAGCAGAGAGATATTCAGCTCAAAATCAGACTCAAAAGGCGTCCTTGATAGAAGGATGAAACATGAGCCGCCATTCACTTACAACGATGAACCCAACTTGTCCATATTCAAAATGTGGGTGCGAGAGGTGCGAGAATAGCGAACCCGGGCGAGTCCGCATTGTGCGAGTCATGTCAATCATCCGATTAGTAGTGGTGGCAGACCGAAAACTATAGGGCATTGCCAGGTGCGGAGCACTATGCATGTCTCAGTGATAGTACTGATAGCTCATCTCGTAGGGTAGGGTAATGAAAAAAACTCACAAAGCCCCAGCCTCGATGGGCTTCAATTGTGAAGGCTCATAAGTCAACAAAACAGCAACCAAACAATAAGAGAAAATTTATTCCCACCAAGTTCCCAACTTCTCACTCGACCCAGGGCCTCCGCTCATTCGAATCGAGTCATGGGCATCGTGCCAGTAATTGCACTTCCAAGGCCTTCTGGTCTCGAGCTAGAGATCTCTTCGCTCCCATCCATCGTACTTTTGGCATTTGGTTGATTTAAGGCCGTTTGGCCTCACTAGCAGGAGTTTCCACTCCCACCAATCTCCGAATCATGACACACTGATTGTGTTTTCTTGAGGTGACGTGCGGTGGTCCAGGAACTTTATCCGTATTGTAAACCTGACAAGGGTGGTTCCAATGCGTCCAAGGTGTTGCTCGATAAGCCAAAACGCAGTTGGGAGGACTTCCAACTTGCGGTCCGTGGAGGAAACCCAGCCCTCGATCGACCAATAGTCATAGCGGGGCACACGTGGTGCTCGCTGAGATCTGTGCACTTTAAGGTGTGGCTCGCATTGACATCGACACCGTTGATCCAAATCTATTCGCCCATGGTGTAATACTCCTCTTTTCAAAATTTATATTTAACTAATTGTTTTTCAGTCTCTCTTTCCACTCGACAATAACATGACTACTGTGCACGCCATGATTAACAATTAACAGTAGATATTGTTATTCGATTGAAGGTATGTTGTGTTTACTGTTTGTATGCTCATTGACCTTTCGAGGGTTCTACGGATCTGGAGCACATCCAGATCATTGAAAAGGTCGGAGGCAAACTCACAGACTCATACTTGGACAAAGGTAGGATGAAAAACACAGTCCCACCTTACTTATCTCACGAGCGTACTCCTTTTCAAAGCTATTGCTCTGAACTCGGGAACGGAGGACATATTAATCGCAAATACCTGTACGTGTGCGACTATCTCGTATTGATCTGGAACTAAGGCACGGTCTCTCAAAAGTGATAGCCACTGACTAGATCAAGATCTTTGGAACCAGAGTAAGAAAGTACACTCGGCAGGATAGCTTGCTGAGCTCGAGCGGGCTGAACGGGCAATTGCATACTTGCTTTTCTTTTTTGATTTTCTAACGACGTACATAGGGAACAACAGGCATTCAGCCATGCCTTGAGACAAGTACCGACTGTCCGAGTCCTCGCGGACAACGCTGGCTATGACGCGAGTGACCTTGTCAAGATATTGAATTTGCCTATGAGGCGTTCCGCTTGGCAAGAACCTCACCGTTCCTACAATGGCATCTCTTGGTGCGGCTGTCTACATAATAGAAGATCATATTTAACTACAGCACCAGTGCCCAGGCTCCCGTGCCTAAGCCACGATGACTCACCGGCCGCCTGTCAGTTTTTTTCTGCTGCAAATTTCTCGTCACGACTAATTGTCTCTTCATCTAGTAGCCTCGCTTCAAATCGGATGCGTTGCTTTACTATTCTTAGGATCCGAGTCGTTTCGAACTCGAAGCTATCAACGCCACGCTCGTTTCTGGAACAGCTTCGTCGAATTCGTATGGGGCATTTAGTGTACATATTGTAGCATACATCTACTCGATGTATGCAGCAGCTCAATCCTATCCTTGGCCTCCTAGATTCCTTGATCTTCGTTCGTATGGTCTGAAGATCGTCAGTCCACCCGGAATTTTTCTGTTTTAAAACGGCTTACCTACTATATGCACTAACGCGCACCTCGCAGTCCCAGGATATACTCAAGTTCTAACATCTCCAACTCGAACATTCTACGCTCCCGCGCAATCCATAGCACCATCATGGCCCATGTATTCTCTGGCCAGACCGGAGCCGGTGGGTAAGGAACGAACGGTAAGTCCGGGTGATAAACTTGTTGGCGCACGCGAGTTCGCGCGGCAGCCCAAGAGACATACATGAATTCCTTCGACAAGGTCAGTGATTTGGCTCGCGAATGAGTTCGTCACTCACCAACTGCCTTTCCGGCATCCTGAAGATCACCTCGCGAGGTCTTGGTTGAAGCGAAGGCGCGCCTAAAGCGTTAGAGGCAAGATCTTACTGAGGAGTGAGTGCAAAGGTGGAGGATTGACAGGAGGATATGATCAGATAACAAGTGGGGAGGTGATCTATTCACTTTCCAGTACACAAAGATAAGGAAAAGTAAGTACCAGAACTAAAGGAAACCCTTCTGTATTTAAGAATGGAGAAGGCGCGCTTCCGAGCGCGCTCCCGAACCGAGTAACCATATCAACTCTAATTATAACTAAGTTTAAATAAACTTTCCATAAGTAGCGCGGATGTCGGACCGAAGATTTTATTAGTTCAATGGATAAGATAGAAATAACGCACCAGCGAATCAGTAAGGACATGGGACGGATGGACGGACGATAGCGCGAAGACCTATGAGGAGGCGCGCGAAGCGCGCATAGCGCGTGCGTAGGTAAGGCGCGCGTAAGTGCGCGCGAGTTCGGATAAGGCGCGCGCGAGTGCGCGCGAGACTGGTCCTTAGGAGTAGAGCTGTAATGTGTTGGAGCAGGTGTGGAGGGATCTGTAGATCATCAGTGAGTAGCAAGTATTAAGAAATAATCAACGCACCGGGTGATTTGCACCTCCGTTTGGGTCTCCTCCTCCTCCACCACCGTTGGCATTGTTATGATTATTCATACTAGTACTACGTAGATATAAGATTGAATCGAGGGCGAACAAATGCTTACCTTCGTCGTCGAGTTGGTTATCGCGTCTAAGAGGAATGTCCCGATTCGGACGAAGTTTAATGTCCTCGGCATTTTCCGGATGTACGGGTGCTATACAAGTAAAGTACATACCGGAAATTTGGAAAGGACCGTCCGCCCCGTCCGTCCCGTCCCTACTGTCCGTACTGTCCGCATCGTCCTGGCCCAATTTGGCCATCCAGAAAGTTTCGGAATGCTGTCATTTCGGATGCTTTTGGAATTTATAGCAACAGCATCACCACCAGGCAGCACAACTGCGCGCTCCTGCACGCTGCCCGTCGTTTATTGTGTTCGTATAAATTAACTAGCAATCCCCTCTACCCAGAGCTAACTTCTACCTTAGTCACTAGATGGAGGCGGTTCTGGTGCATTCAAGCTGTGCCCGCACGCTACACACCTGTCCAATAAATTCCGTTTATTCATCAATTACCCAAACTCCAGCACAAGCGACAACCAGCCATCCGGGCAATCCAAATACCAAGGCCCTCGCCTCCGGCCCCCTTTAACAAATCATATCTCAACTCCTTCAAGGAGGAAGCCTGCCCACGGCACAAACAGTCCCCATAAGCCTCCGCGTCCACGGGAGGGTACAAGCACTCTTTACATTCGCCCTCCCAGCATCCACCCGCAGGACTTCACCATGAGCGGTCCGCGCTAATGCCTGCATCCGCGTGGAATGGACCCAATTTCATTGCAACAGTTAGTAAACATGGGGCTTATCAGGTTCATGTCACCCAGCCAACACCCGTCGCCATCAGCTCGATGACAGGCATCTTCGTGCTTGTCTTCCTCGTCAAATGTGTCAGCGCCAGTGGCTGAGAATATCGGCATACCAGGCAGATGGGAGGGTATACTTACCTGCTGCATCCGCTGTTATGGCATGATGCGCAAAAGGAAGCAGCAAAGGGGAAAAAATGGCGTGGATTGGGAGTATCATTTCGGATAGTACCCATAGCTGGTATGTCTTCTGCCACGCACCTTTTTCATCCTCTGCTCCCATGTTCACCTCGTAAGGTAGGCTTGAACGTCCCTCCATGTCCGGCTTATGAAGGCGGTCACAGGATATTTTAGCGTGGAGCGACTGCAAATCGATACGCTGATCGCCAACATCTGTTCGATTTCTTGTGTCAGTATTACTCGACCCCATCGAAAGATCGAGATTTTTGTCCATGTCTTAAATTGCACGCCGGGATGCTGACACTTGGCGACGTTGGACGTTACCATAACGGCTGTCGGTCGCAGCAAGCTCTCACAGGATTCGGCTCGTTAGACTGATCAGAAAGGCGAGTGTTTTCTTATGGTCCTCTTTAGGCGCTCTCTCGTACGTTGATACGCATGAAAAGGCTACAGGTTACATTGAAGACCATAGCATAAATGGCATCCAACGCTGCAGATTTGTCCTTGGACCTAATGCAGACATCTTGTAAGACGATTTCTCCTTTGTTCCACGACAGTATCATCTCAGTCTCCGGAAAAGATGCATTCAGATTCTGGAGTATGATGCATGCGGTTGATAAACTCATTGTTTAGTGAAAACGAGAATGATGCAGTTCTAACCGTAGGCCCCAGGGATGCACGGAGCGCACAGATGACTCCGCTACCCATATCGCTGAAGACTCGGACTCCGGTAGCCGGTGCTCAGCGTACACAGCACTCGTTACTCATTGCAATCCTCGCGGGTGTATTCGGGACGCAAGTACTGGGCTAGCTTCTCTCCATCGGGTGCTCCTTTACAACCGCTTCATTGTTGCCCAGGTATGGTGCAGAATTATTATTATCTGTTTTCGCACGAATGATTGGTTGATCAGTTTGGAATCATGGCGGTTGTATGGGTATCATTTGCCCACGGCTCAGGCTAGCTTAGGCCATTGACGCTCACCAATCTAATGGCACGTGATACTACATCTCCTTAAGACGACTCAAGTACATAATGATCATGAACTTCCAGCCCAGGCTCAACGTCAGCGGTCACGGTGGTTACGAAGAAATCACAAACTATACTAGTATGACCCACTCCCTAACGGTGGTGGGAATTTGTGACCAACGATAGCACTTACCAAGTAAATTCAGATATCTGTTGACGGTCTTTGTGAGTCGTACCGTAAATTTGAATGACTACTAGTACTAAGTGACGTCCAATAGGCTGAGTCAAACCTGACTCAAGCTCCTGAGCGCTCAACGATGAAACCTCGAGGCTTATTTATGTAACGATATCATTTCCAACGCTCTCAATGACTCATTTAAAACGTTGCTCGGAACCCCCACTTAAAGCCAGACCAGCACCACCGCGTTGAGTCTGAATCAAATCATCAACCTGAGATGTCAGGTTATTTTTTCCGTTTGATTCAATGATCATGCACTAACTATGCGCACGACAGGTCCTTCGAATTTGCCACGCTTCCAAACCTTCAACCCTGATATGGAGAATCTGTATGACGGCGCACAACCGCCAGTAGGCCAAAGACGTTCGTACACAAAACACAGTAGTTATGTCGCGCTGTCTGGAGGTTTTATGGGGTACATCCCCCTTCCAAGTTCAGAAGGAGATCAAGAGCATCCCAGTGCAAGCGCTGGGCCTGACTCGCAGAGTCACACCCTACCAATACAATCCTCCATCACACTTCCGAGTCCAGGCTCAGACTTAGTCACGGTGCCCACGCCAATCTCAACATCACCTACCAGTGCGCCCCCGTCGTCTCCACCGCCTTCAGACCATCCCATCCTTCCATCGTCTGACAGTGCGTCGCCTCCGTCAACAGATTACGAGTCGGCCCCAGAACCACAGTCATCGGTGGTTGATAGCCAAGCCACCTTCGAGTTGCTGCAGGCATTGGCATCGGTGGTGCCCGGAGTCGGTAGTGTTGAATTTCCAGATGAGTTACACTCCCAGGAGTTGGAGGACTCGCAGTACAATCAGTTGGAGGAGGAGATTATTCAATGGCCCGTGTTGTAGTGTAACCAACTCGGTATCTTCAAAGTGTATCATATCACGACTCACGCGCACGATTGTAATTTTCCTGCTAGTCCATGTTGGGACAATCCAAATTTGGTGACCGGCCATCGCTGACATAAGGTTAACTCAGCGTAGCTCAGCCACTCAGTTCTTCACGGACCTCACCTCTCCCTCGATCCTCACAGCCTTATAGACAAGGAGGACGAGGTACAAGGAAGATCAATACAGTGAGCAATCTCCTCCTTACTCATCCATTACCTAGTTAACTCTATTACTAGACTCTAACT